>NW_017306371.1:613898-638800 GCF_000935625.1 Nanorana parkeri | reverse complement strand
GAATTAAAGCTGCTCCGCATGTATGTAACGGTATGGGGCACTGGCAGCCGCGCCACTACGAAATTCCCGCTCCTTTCTGCGGTGGCGTGTAAAGGCGTCCTTCATGCTCTTCCATTTCTTTTTAAGAATATCAACTGTGGAAACAAAATGTAAACATGAACTAATTAAATTATTGCCTTTATCTTTCATTTCTTAGGTATTTAGCGACTGGCTGCAGACATGCACGCATGTTACACGGAAATGATGAACACAAGTCTATGCAAACAATGCACGCATGACGCATAACAACAGTGCATGCATTCTTCAAGAAAATATTCAACACATAAAAAACATTGCTAATGTACCTTTTAATTCCTTTGCTTGCTTTGGGAAGGTTTCCCAATTCGGCCACGTAGCTTGTGCGATGTCCAGCCATGCACGTTGCCTGATGCGCCTGTTCTTATAATTTGCATGACACATGTAATATAGACATGGCCTTCCCTGCACCAGCCGTATGAAGGCCTCAGAATCCAGCATGCCAAATGTGCTTGCATCCTCCATCTTCTCTTCTGCAACAGCTCTCTGCAAGGTGGGAGTGGTCTGTAGCCATGTGCGGAACACGCGTTCTGTGCGCGATTTCTGTGACCAAAAACGCTCAAACAAACATTTCGCCCGTTCCCGCCGAAGTCTATGGGCGCGAAAGCGCTACAAAACGGCCCACTACGCCGCAAAGAAGCTGCTGGACCTTTTCAGGCGTGGGCCGTTTTGTAGCGCGGTAGGGACGGGCGGAAATACGGACAGGTGGGAACGAGACCATTGACTGTAATGCTATTTATTTTTTGGACCGTTTTGTAGAGCGTTCGTCGAGCGTAGGACGCGTTACAAAACGGTCAGGTGTGAACAAGGCCTAAGAGACACAGCTATCACAAACAGTGGTGATGTTGCAGCGCTAGCATTAGAAGGAAGTGATTTAACACATGTTTCCTGGATTCAGCACTTGTATCTCTGTTAAGGTTACTCTCTGAAGCTTTTCCTTTTTGCCTTTCAGCATTACAGAATATCACTGTAACTTCGAACTCACATATTAAAGCTTTAGAACTCCCATAGTAAGCAGTATATGCTATATACATGGGCAGCTAATAAAATAATCATTAAACTCTAATAATGCTTTACATGTTAATGTAATGTCAAAAATAGTTTTTTTTATATTTTTTAAATTTGCATCCTTCATAAACATAATACTAGGCATGATCCATGAGGAAACCCTCCCTAAGAAAAGCAATGCAGTCATCGCTGGAGTGCATGTAGACAGGAAGTGGCTGCAAGGACACAACAGGAGATCAGAAGCCCTAAGCTACGTACTGCAATGGGCTCTCTTTCTTGACGTCCCTCTGGAAGAGGTTCACAATATACTTACTAAAAGCTGGCACAGGATATGCAAAGTCAGGTGTGGAGGGAATTACAATTTAAACTGATTAACAGAGCCTATTGTGCCTTTAATTTTCTGCCTAAGCCCACAAACACTGATAGGCTTACTGCATGCCCTAAGTGTAACACACAAATGCCCGATCTAAATCATCTCTTCTGGACCTGTCCGAGTATTGCATCCTTTTGGACCTATACACTATCCTACATGCATACTTTTACTGGCATTACCCAAGCCCTCCATCCACTGATATGTTTGTTCCACAACACCACAACTGCAACTACCCCCCACCATCACCCCCTGCTCCGTTGGGAACATCTCTGCCTACTTGGTGCAAACAAATGCATCCTCCAAAACTGGGTAAAAAAAAACTCACCACATTTATCTAACTTGAAACTTATCCTATTCAAGTTCTTCTGCATGGATTTGTTAGCTATATCCTCCCATGCCACCGAACATAGCCATGACATTTCAGAATGGGATGACTTCATTCATAAAGATCTATCTGCCAGCCACAAAACGGACCTACATTCATTTGTGCTTGCTACTACTGGCCGAGCAATGCTACAATGAGGGGCCTGGATCTATGCCAATGATATAAAAAAATTAGGTTGTGTATCCTTGGATCCCCAAATTTCTCCATGCCAATCCTTGGGTATAGCCGTGCATTTACCATACCGAACCCGCTTGGAAGATTTCATGGCTCCAGTACCCATCACCCCATTGGGTTATGAAACCAAACATCCCCCCCAACCATATACAACTTAGACTTACACTCACTAACTCTTAAAGCATTTTCCCGCCCTAATGTGAGAACAGATATACTCCAGACCTCTGATATGGTTGCTCTGGTTATATTTTTGTTTTATATTTTGTTTTTATATTTTGCTCTCTACTCTTCTGATAATTCTAATTTTAGGTATTTTCTCTGGGTTTGGATTGGTCATGGATTTCTGCTGAGTGCCGTCTTATTTATTTATACACCGGGAGTTGGGAGCATGTTTGCAGAGGCTCTTCTGTACACTGTGGATCTATGCACATTAGCACTTTATACAGATGCAATGACTTTTTTGGACATTGAAAGATTGATTTTATATGATATCACGTATGGTTTTTATTTAGTTTTATTTAGATTTATGTTATTGAATCCGGTTCACATCTATGAACACTAGCGCGGTGTACATTTTCTATGTTAAGTTTGATTTCTAGCATGGCAGCTGTTATTGTTCTGGTGAAACCGGTGGGCTCACTGTAATAGAATATTAGAGCAGCACATTTACATTTATACATACTAAATTATTACCTGTGCATGAATACATATCCTCCAGGCTTTGAAATCTGTTGGATCCATTTACACTTAAATAAAACAGAGTATTCTAGCACACTCCCAGAGTTCCAGAGAAAGGTGTCTTACAATGTAAGTTGAGCTGTAGACATTGCTTTGTAAAAAAACCCCAGTGATTTTGACAGTAATGAGGGCTGGGCACCCCAAAACGAGTCAAGAAACCCAGTCATCCCCTCACCTTGTTAAACCAACCTAATGAGGGTCTTCAATTCCACTGTAAGTGCCACTAACAAAGTTAACAATAACATTCATTAGCAGAACACCAGAGATCTGTTTAGCTAGGCCTGTTTTATGGCTGTTTTATGGTTTTATGGCTTTATGGCCAAACTCTTAATGGGATATTGTAAAGCACTGAGTATACAGAAAATGAATAAGTTATCAAATGACAAGTTCAAGTGGAATACACATAGGGTGTCTGGAGTCCGATGAACCATAAATAATCCGGTTAGCAAAACTAGTTTCCAAACATTACCCAGAATTTATAACTTTGGACCTGGGGTGCTAATAACAAACATAGTTGTATCATGAAACACTGGTTGAATACATACCATGCACCCCTGTCTTTTGAGGTACAGAGAGCCAAAGACATACATTATTCCTTCTGAGGAAGCCATACACGACAGGTATGTCAAATCTGGTATGTATGAAAAGCTAATTTCATAACGTACAATAATCTATGGTTTTTCAGATGGTAGCATGTGGTAAAATAAAAAAATGGCTGCATTTAGGAAACTGGCATTATGGAAGGGCCGGTTAAAATATCGGAAAATGCTTCAGCCCTCCTGGGCCTTTTTTATTGGGTAGGGGCTGGCTCAGTGATGCCTTATTAAGAAAGAACATCACCCAAGAGACTTGTTTCTAGAGAGCCATTCTCAGATCCATTTTATGTTTCATTGACTGGATTCTGCTGGAATCCATAGAACCCAGGAATTTGCTTAGTACTTTATTCTTATACCCTTTGTGTTTTGCTGTTGCATTATTTGTCTCTTTTCTGTAACATCTTTTCGATATATTTTATGCACCTTTTCCTTTAATAAAAATGGTCCTTTAAAATTGTTAAGTTTATCTCTGCGCTCTAAATAAGAATTTAAAGACTCGTGGTCTCTTTGAAGAGCACTACCATATTGTAAAACCTGTTATCTACCTGCCTGGGGGGACAGTGAGCATCACAGTAATCCTTAAGGTTAGAATTGTCACAACATTTGCTGGGAACAGTGCGTGTTTCCATTAAAACACATGGTGGTAACTATTGTTTGTGTGTGTGAAGGGTTAACCTTGGAATTAACCAACCCTAGTGATGACTGCTCTCAGCATGCTGGCCTTAGATTATTATCCCTCGAGCTTGAACATTTCTGTGCAGGGTCAAGCTGAGAGAAGTATTGTCACAGTGATGAAATGTGGAGGCGGTCATTGCCGACTCCTTTATGCAAAAATTCTGGCTTCAGTAATCTTTGGGATGCTCAGTCAGAATAAGTATGCAGATTGAGTTAGGATTTTACTCAGACATTCTAGCTTACATACTTGTTTTAGTCAGTGACTTAAAGTATTGCAGCCACAATCAGCTAGTATTTTGAAGACAGTGGCCAGCAATGTCAGCCTTTGTGTTTCTCTCCATGGGGGATCTCTTTATAGTTCCTGTTGATGGCCTCTAAAGAGGCCACCCAATATCTGCCTGCAGAAGGCTGCACAGCTTGAATGCTCCTCCCAAAATGCTGTCCAGTGCAGATGAGATTCAAGAAGCCTCCAATACTCCTCATGGTAAATAGTGGAGGAAATGTTAGATATTATTTTTCTAAAAAAAAAGGTAGATTTGTAAAACTGATGTAGGAACGGTCATGTTTGCTTAAAGGAGAACTTTCCACTCACCTCATAGTTCTAGCCGACCTGTGACAATAAGACTGTCACAGGTCGGCTTAGTAGATCGGGAGGTGAGGGAACACATACCGGGTTCGCTCACCTCTCGATCCTGTCATGGCTCTCTGCCGTGACAGGGGGAGGGGCTGCATTCCCCTCTCCCCGCTCCAATCTGCCAGCGCTTACTGGCGGAACGGACGGGGTGGGGGAGGGTACAGCTGGCTCTGCCTCTAGATAGGCAGAGCCAGCTGTCACTCACGCAACTAGGCGGATCTCGATGTCCATGTAGGGATCCGCTCCGGCTGTGGCGTCTCAGTATACCACGAGATGTAGCTGGCTGTATACTGAGCTTAGGGTAACGGGAGGACGCTAGTTTGTGTCCTCCCGTTACCCTAAGGAGAACTATGGGGAAAAACACTGACCCCATAGTTCTCCTTTAAAGTCCAACTCAAGGCCAATTTTTTTTAGTTTTAGTTAGGAAGAAATAAAACTCACCGTCAGGTCTGGTAGCCCACTATACTTACATTAAGCTGTCTGCCAGCAGCTGAATCGCGCGAGGGATGCATCATTGGTTGCTAGGTCACACGCAGCTGCAACACATTGTGAAAGTGGCACACATTATAACTACTTTAATTTGTTGCACACGTCGGAACTCTTAACAATACTCTCACAAAGATCCATACCACCAGAACAATGTTGCAAAACTTTATTGAATTGCCCCCAGAGACACAGTGCAGAATAAAGCATGACAGTAATAGGGAAAGATCAGCTGCAGGGAACCACAGGCAATACTGGTGACTAGTCCTTTGCCCTCTGCCCTCTTACCCTTTTTTGGGCACAACTCCCAGAGTTCAGTTCCTATATTAGCGATTAGTGATTAGGCTAAAGGTTAGGTCAGACTATGGGATAGATAGGTTAGGATGCTAAGATTAAAGGACAACTTTAATCAGAGGGATCTGAAAACATGGGCCACGTGAGGAATAAGAGCTATGAATATTATTTCTTTTTTTAGATGTTGTCACTTTAGCCAGACAGATATGGCTTGAAGTGTTAGTAAAGTTGGAAAAAACTGCTGACAGGTAGGGTTTTAATGACAGAAGACACTCTGTATGTCTCTACAGTCATATTTTCTCCTCCTTGCCTGTCAGCGTCTGTGTGCACTGAGCTCACTGCACAAGTTGGTGCAGTCCTGTGCCGAAATAAGTAACTTCTGGCACAGTCAATCAAGAGGCTGAAGACACGGGTGATGATGGAAGCACTGGCAGTGGAAGAAAGCATTGACATCACAGTGCTGGGGGGTGGGGGTCTCACCAGCAAAGGTAAGTATCTATAAAGTTCTATTATACTAGTTCTATCCTAGCACATTACGGCAAACACCTCCTGAGACACAAAATGAAATTTTTAGTTTGGCAGATTATTGCAGCTTTAAAGTAACACTAAACTCAGGTGTTAAATATTAAAAATGCATTCAAGTACCTTAACTATTAACAAAAATGTAGCTTATTTGTGTATCACTCGGCTAAAGAGCCTCAAATCATCTCTGAATTGGTGCTGACACTGTCCTTCCTCCTGGAGGGGGGCTACTTTTGTCCCCCATGGTCCCTATGTGTGTTGTAAAGAAGCCACCACTCCAAGCTTGCTTCCATGGTGGACTACAATCTCAATATGAATTAGTAAACTAAATGTGAGATCAGAGCCATAGCTAGCTCCTTTTGTGCCCGAGGCAAGAACAGAAAATAACAAGGAAATTAATTATATTAGAACTGTTTATGGGGTATAAAAGGGTTTTTAAGGGGGTGATGGGGACCGAGCAGGTTATGGCAGAAAATACTCCCAATGCGTTAGCATTGACGTTCTTCTTTTGATCCAGATCAGTGCATTTGTACTTATATATCTGTATACATACATGATACCAATTGCTTACTTCATTAGGGGATAGAGCAGGTTATGGCAGAAAATTATTTTAGATCCGCATGCGGGGTATAGAGGGAGAGGTCATGTGAGGGTCAAATGTGTGATGCATCAATGGCTGGTGCACAGAGTTTTCAGCTGGCTCTAAGCTGCTATACCTGACAGCCAATTGCCGGCTGGGAACGCATCAGCCAATAAGCGAGGCAATCAGCACTGCAGCCGCCCTCAACTCCTCCCCTCCTGGGAACCAGCCAATATGCAGCGGCACTGCCTGTGTGTCCACTGGTCGCCTCTATGGTAAACAGAGGCAATCAGCACTGCAGCCGGTCTCAACTCCTCCCCACCTGGGAACCAGCCAATATGCAGCGGCACTGCCTGTGTGTCCACTGGTCGCCTCTATGGTAAACAGAGGCAATCAGCACTGCAGCCGCTCTCAACTCCCCCACACCTGGGAACCAGCCAATAAGCTGAGTAGATGCACGTGAGTGAGATGGTAATGTTAAGCGATCATGAGATGATTTGAGGATCTACACCCGAGTGATGCACAAATAAGATACATTTTTGTTAATAGGGTACTTGAAAGCATTTTTAAGATTTAACACCTGTGCATTGGTGGGGATACTCTTATTACACTCACTGAGAAGGTTAAGAAGCCAACACGACTCAACTTGCCTGCAACCACACAATACCTGAAAAATCAATCTTGGGTGGAGCTGACCTTTAAGATATTCAAAGGAAACAGATGTATGTATTTATGTATTCAAGATTTCTTGTAATTCCTGCCTACTGACAGCATAGTTTGGCAGCAAGTAATGAATATTCCAAAACTATTGTGCTTTACTTTCACATCTGCAATTTGGAAATAAGGATTTTCTGGGCTGACTGTATTTTGGAAAGTGACATATAGTGTGGGATATGAATGTTCCTGGAAGAAATCAATACTGTATCATTATTCTCCACTAGATCACCTCACACCATCTGTCTTATAGGCATTACTTCATTGATGTCATTGCTACGTGACATGCGTATTCAGCTGCAGGGAAGATGCAGAGAGGAGATTAAGCTGCATACTTCAAAGTACTACTATGAGAGATTTAATAGGCAGGGAAAGTAAACACGTACGTATGGGACGCTGCTCCCCTCTGTGCTGCAAGGACAGTCCACAATTTTACTTATATATCCACTGCAGTGAGAAAAATTGAATGACGCTGAGAACTTCAAACCACTGCTTCATTTTACTGCCTTGCTAGCAGACTACATAAAGGCAACACGCTGACCGCAGACGCACTGCAGGGAGATCATGAAAACATTATCATTTAGCCAGAACATCAGATCTCCTGAAGTTTGATTTAGGTTTGGAGAGAAGAATGACATTTCTGTTAACGGCTTCAGACAATCCAGTTCTGCATGTTGAGCGCAGATGAAGCGACTCAGTGGGCTGAGGAATTTAATTTATGTGCTATGGATTCTAGAAAATAAAGGAACTGACAGAATATTTTCAAAATAAGTCTCTGCAAAAAGAGAATCGGTAATTATCGATATGTATGTATCATGCCAAAGGAGCCTGCTTTTAATTCTCAACAGAGGGCAGTGAAGCGGTGACACAAGTGCCCATATGCATAACAAGTTTTACAGGGTTAGCCTGGAGGGGAGCAGCTTTAAGGGCTTGTTCACAGCACAATCCTCGCGTTCAATGTGCGTTTCTGCAGGCGCTTTTACACGCGTTTGTAAGGTGTTGCAGTGTGTTTTTTGCCAAAGTATTTTTTCCCCTTCCCTACAAAAATCCAGAGGCGTTCATTTGAAAAAAAGCTATATATTTGTTTTCTTCATGTCCATTAATGCACATTGGGTTATGTTTAAGCATGTTCTGGTGTGAAAAAAATGCATGCTGCTGTACTTTTTTCTTTTAAAACACTGAAAGGGATTGCAATGGTGTGAACTACAGTGAATAGAAACCATTGATTTTACTGTGCATGCTTTGGGAATGCGTTTAAAAATGCATCTAGATGCATCTGCTGTGAAGAAGCACTTAAGGGACCCTGTCACTAGATCATTCAGTTCAACAACAATTTTCCCAAAAGGCCTGAGACTGTTTGCTGAGGGCCACCATCTTGGATGTGATCCAAAAAGTGAGAAAAGCGGTAACAATGCCATACCAATGATCAGGGGAGTCCAATAAAGATTTTATTTATTCATGTTAGAATGGTATAAAATAGCCAACACAATGCTGGGCTGCATTGAAGGGTACATGAGACTTCCAGCTTCCCAACTGCACTTAACTAAAAAAAATAACCCTGATGAAGGAGCAGTGCCTATAAACGCTTTGACTATTTTATTCTATTCTGAAATGAAAAAAGTAAAATCTTCCTTGGACTCCATGATCATTGGTGTGATTCTCTAACTGCTTTTGCCACTTTTCAAATCTCATACAGAACCCCTTGCTGAATGTAAGCAGCATCATCAAAGGGGCCCCTTGATATACATATTAATGGCAACAGTAGAGCTGCTTATACGCATACTCCAGTAGCTTGCATGTTACGTCAGCAGCCCTAGCAGATTAGAGCTGTCTCTCGAGTAACACTCTATGGTATTCCCCTTGACCCCACCCCCCCAGATGCTACATAAAGTGTTATATAAAAGCGGAGAAGGGTAGAGGAGCTAGGCCTTTTTTAAAACCATGCATTTTTAAATACATGTATAAATAAAAGTTTGTTATATTTTATATAAAAAACAAAGTATGTTTGTGTGATCCTTGGAGTACCGTAAAAGTACAAACCCTCCTTCCTTCTTTCTATGATACAAATTATCAGGAGGCTGTACTCCTTTATGCATACCTCACTGTATGAAAATAACTATCCAGCACAGACAGTAATTAGACACTCCCAGAAGAAAGGACTATGACATGCCAGGAGGGAGGGGGCTGTTCTAGGGAATTTACACTTTCTGAATAAGTCAAATTTGCTATCAAGTTCAAAGGCAGATTGCAACTGACTGAGTAACACATGTTTATAGAAAGTATAGTCTCTGAAAGCAAGTTTTTTTTTCTCAGATTTTCTCTGCAATTTGTTAAGTGGGAGACAGGGTAGCTTTAAACCTTACCCCTTCCTGACAATGTGCGTGGAGCATTTAACTGTCATTTGCCAGAGCCTCAGTAATAGTAGCAATAATGTTTGACATTGAGTGACAGGCGTCATCCCATAAAGAGGAACTTTACTCATATCTTCAAAATGACAACAAAGGCACCTTTACAAATGTTTAGTAATGGAAATCTACAAACAGATATTTCTAGATAATTGCCGGCTTCTTATTTTTTGCATACCTAATTTTCCTTTTCTTCCCCAGTCTTCTGGCAGTGGTCATTCTAACTAAGGGCAGGTTACTAGATCTCCCTTTACTTCCTGGACATGTAACTAGTGGTGGGCCGAGCACACCCGAGTTCGGTTCAAACTTTCGAACATGGAAAAAGTTTTTAACTCGAACTCAATGAAAGTCTAGGGCACCAGAACTCTGAAAATCAAATGCCCCCATTTTGAAGCCTTATATACAAGTTATTGACCATAAAAAAAAAGTATGGGGATTCAGGTACTGCCCTGGGGCAAATGTATCAACGGAAAAAAATTTTTAACCTGTTGCCGTACGCCCGTTGCAAAAAAACGGACGGACGGCGGATTTGCATTTGCGGGTTGCTCGCACAGGCATAAAAAGCCCATTCAATGCAAAGAGCCGTTACCGGCTGTTTCACATACACACGATTGGCGGCTCCATAGCCTACCGATCGCGTGTATGTGCTGGCTGCGTGACCAACCTCTCCCCCCCTCGAGTGCCGCCGCCGCCACCCACCCTCCTGACCCCTCACTTTTAATCCCGGGATCCACTGCCCCATCTGTGGCCCGGGACCAACTCGGGAGGGCGTCAGGAGGTATGATGGGAGGGAGGTCAGGATCTTCCTCCTTGCTGACCTCCCTGACCTGTGAATGCAGAAGTGATGTGTATTAAATCACTTCCGCATTCACCTGTCAGTCATCTGGCTGCTATTGCCAGAGAGAAGAAGCTGATGAAGCAGATCTGTGCTTCATCAGCTTCTTTTGGGGTCCCCAGGTCACATTAGGGGTACTTAGAGACCCCTAATGTCTCCATAAAGAGGACCTGGCATGTTTGTGTCTATTTACCCAACATGACTCCGCCTTTTATATTTTACCAAAAAATTGGGTAATAATAAATGTTTTATCATTCAATTTAGGGGAAGCTGTTTTTTTTGTTTTTTTCCCCAGTAATTTTTCCTTAATATATTAAGAAATAAAAACCCCAGTACCACCAAAAGAAAGCTCTATGTGTCCTTAAAAAATGGTATAAAATTCAGTTCAGTACAGCGCTGCATGACGGAATAAATGTCAGTCAAAGTACCGCAGCACTAAATACTGAAAAATTGCCTGGATGGGAAGGGGGATTAACATCGCGGACTTCAAGTGGTTAATTCATGCATACCAGTGCAAGTTACGGTAGAGTTGCTGAGTTCTAATGAACATTGCTGAGAGTTTTCATAGTGTGATCTGAAGAAAAAAATTGCTTCATCATCTCCAGTCCTTAGAATTTCCATGTAGTCAGTTTCTCTGTAAGTGACAGTTGCAGAAATGGAACAGAAGTTATTTCACTGAAATAATAACAGTCAAGGAAATAGGATTTTTTTCATGTTTCTCTCTGCTAATACCAGTGTTGTTTTGAAGCTGGTGCTGTGTTGAGAAATGTGAACTAATCCTTATTACTGTATCATAATCACTTGGCTTAAATCACCATGCTCATTAATATATCTTAATGACTTGTATGGTAAGCACACCACTATTGCTTGTTATGGAAGTGTGGGAGGAATATACTATACACAATGATCTAACACGGAGGTCTATTTAAAGAAAGAGCCCATACAAAAGGTACCCCATAGTCTGGATGGGCACTATTGTCCGTTGGATTGTTAAATCTTCTGGGTTTCTTATGACAAGGTCTTACTACCTGAAGTCCCTGCGTGGTTTCTCCTACCATACTTTTTGTAATATCAAATAAATAAAATATTCATCTGGGAAAGCAATATCCCTTTGTATTGCCCATGATAGGTGGTAGATCTAGGATGTCATATGCAGATTCTGTTACACCAAAGACTTTTGCAGATATAAGATGTCGGTGGCAACCTTCTGGCATAAAGCCAAAATTTACCTGCCAAAGCATCTGTATTCTGTCTATTCAGTTCTGAGATTTACACAGCTTTGCCCCACAGAACAGCCCTGTCTAGCAGGGGGGCTTGATGTTGCTGTGCTGCTGTTTCAATTTGCTCCCCACACCACCCTGTGACTGGACAGTGAAATGAGAAGCAGCACACTGATCAGCCCATCCCACTGTCACTCTGCTCTTTCCTCATATCAGCACAGTTCCTTGCGCTACAAAACACCAGACTGTCTCCCTGTGTCCCCTGCACAGTAGTCTACAAGAGGATGGTACTAACACTGCTTTGCTTTAAAAAAAAAATACAATTAATGATGTATTAATGATTACAGAGCTGTGCCTTTTATATCAACCTGGAGTTCAGTTTAACCATTCCCTACTCTATCCAAAATAAAACAATACAAGTTTGGGCTTTTTATACTCTTTAAGTAGGGAATTTGTTGGTGGTTGGACTAAGTATTTGAACCTGGAAGACAGAAGCTATTATTCTGAAAACCAATGTAGTAGAGAAAGAAATATGCATTTCTCTTTCTGCACTACTTGACATTTTGTTTTTTTTTGATGCCCATATTATTATCTTATATTGCAAGTTCAACTGTACAAAAATGTATATTTTTTAGGCAAAAGTGCAGCTTTAAACAATGGAAAAGGTAAACAAAACAAATGTAAGCAAATAATCTATTAACCAAGGCAATAGAGATGAGCGCGGAAAGAAATGAAATAAAATATGGAATAATAAAATGCATTCCATTCTTTCTGCAAAAGTTATTCTACGTGAATTACAATGCTCTCAAACAAGGGCAGAGAAAATATTTTTTTACACCTAAAACTGTTTTTTTGTGCTGGAGCTTTGAAGAATATTAGAAGTAGAACAATACTCCTACTCTGTGTGTGGATTCATTGTTGTGTATTTGACTGTTCATTCCAGTTGCTCTCAATAAAACCTGAGAACTTTTGTCATATCCAGCCTCACAATAGAAATGTGATGAGTCTTCTAACCCAGAATTTTGCACAGAAGCTTTGTAGGTCATCACCTCAATGTTATATTGCACTTCCTGAATCTGCTGGATGGATGGGGACCAACGTTGCCTCCAGTTAGAGGAACCTTTTCCTAGCTTTGTTGTAGATGGTGTGCTATCACCAGCCCCCATGTGACAGCACTCAGCCTTGTCAACTGCCTGCTCATGCACAAAGAACTGTATTGTGAAAGGGATAGGAGAGTGATGTGCCCCACAAACCTGGAATCACCCAGCCGTAGTGGAAAAATTTGGCCGGTTTGCATATGTAAGGTAAGAACAGGTTTCTTACAGCGCTAAAGAATAGACAAAGTACGGGTTTGCTTTAATGCCTGCACATTAAGGAAATTGCTAAAAGGAACAGGTTATTATAAATTCACAACATTTCAGAAAAATTCATAATTTTACATGCTTTACACATGCTTCAGGGGAAGAAAAAACATTGGGAACAAAATGTCGGGAGGCCAATTGAATTCATGTCATGCACAGATTTCTTCTCCCAATTTGAACAGGTCTAAAAAAGAACTAGACACACCTATCTAGCTGACAGCAACCGACAAGTAGAACCATTTGTGGTGAACATTTCACAGTTCACAGAGGCTATGACCAACTACTGCAGGTGTTGATACCGGGGAAGAGGGTGCCTACAGCAGCAGCTCTAATAATTAGTAGATAAAAGAACAGATGTAGAATCAGTCCATTGTGTAATATTAATGGACCGTGACAAATCTTTTAGCTAAGCGAAGACCAGAACTAATAGATTCAGATCTTCCTTACCAGGTTATTGTTCTGTATTACATTTCCAGAAATTAACTGAATAAAAAATTTGGTATTCTAAGGAATTCTGCAACAGGGCCATCTCCACGCTTCTTTGCGTTTGGAATCTGAACATAAGGGGCATGTCGCAAAGGCTAGAGAATATGCATTTGGTCCACCAATAACAATTTGAAGTAAAGAAGATAATGTGTCTACTTTAGAATTCTTTTAAATTAAATCAACATAACTTAGTTACGAGCGCCCTTAAGGTTAATGTTTCTACTTTTACAGTTTCTTTGGAACACAATGTTGTGGCTCAGCCTATAGTCTAAATCTTCTATACTGCTCATAATTTGTCTTCCCCATGGTTCCTGCCAATGGTTTAGACCCCTTGAAAATAGTCTACTTATTGGTGATCACTTTAGCAAAGGACTGTCAGTAGTCTTTAGTAGGATTGGGCTCAATGTTCGAGCCCAACGAGAGTTCGACTGGAACATCGCTATTTTGTGTGTCCACTGACAGGGTGGTGCAGCTGTCAAACAGTAACGCAAGTGTCCTAAGGCAAGCTCAGGGAGGACAGAAACCTCCCATACTCATTCACAAGGGGGGGCTGCATCTGGATGCCCCTTTATTAAAAGGGGTACCCTGATGTGAATAAGACCCACACCACAACAACCAACACCCCAGGACCCCACCCCATCGGCATGGGGACAAGGTGCTTTTCCATGGGCGACCCTGGATAAGCACCCTCCCAGTGCCAAGGGCATGTGGCCTGGTAGGGCGGGGGGGGGGGGCTGCT
Source organism: Nanorana parkeri (assembly GCF_000935625.1). Classification (NCBI taxonomy): domain Eukaryota; kingdom Metazoa; phylum Chordata; class Amphibia; order Anura; family Dicroglossidae; genus Nanorana; species Nanorana parkeri. The sequence goes on along the minus strand of NW_017306371.1, from coordinate 624,503 downwards.
CACTCGTCCTGGCAGGCCTGTGCTCGGATCAAGGGTCTGGTTTGGAATTTTAGGCATTTTAGGGGGACCCCACATTTTTTCCCCTATTTTTTGGGGGGATGGGGGTTAATTTCCTATCAGACCTTAAGGGCCTGGTATGACTTTTGGGGGGAACCCCACGCTTTTGTTTCCTTTTTTTTTTAAATGGGGTCCCTCCTAACTTTCCTACCAGACCTAAAGGGTCTGGTATTGTTTGGGAGGGAGAACCGCACGCTTTCTTTTAATTTTCATTATAAATGTAATTTATTTCTTTATAAAATGTCTTTATCTCTTTATAATTATCACTTTTTGCTGCAGCAGGTTCTATACTGTACATTGTACAGATGCACCACTTTACAGGCAGTTTAAGGGGACGCCCCAGGCATAATATTTAAAATATTTTTTATTGTTTAACTTTAAGCAATGTTAAAATCACTGCTCCTTTTTTTTTCCCATTGATTCATGTCCCCCAGGGCAGTACCCAAATCTCCATCCTCTTTTTATGGCCAATAACTTGCATATAAGGCTTCAGAAAGGGGACATTTGATTTTCAGAGTTCTTGTCCCCTAGACTTTCATGAGTTCGAAGTTTGCGTTTGAACTTTTTCCATGTTCGAAAGTTCGAAATCGAACCGAACTCGGGTGTGTTCGGCCCATCACTACTCCAGATATCAGAATGATAGGACGAAGTCACAAAGGAGCTATATAAATCTCACAGCCTCCTGGGATCCTTCAGTGATGCCAACAAAGACAAGCATGTGTTAAAAACTCTACGGCTAAATACAATAAAATTAGGTAGACCCATCTCGTATAGATGTTGACCATACCTTACACTAGAGCTTGTTTTTATCTTGACAGAAAATGGTTATGTCTTGTGCAAGTTTTACACGTTTACCAATCATTACTACTGATCTCCTATTCGGTCCACACCAGGTCTTCCACTGCAGAGTTCTATAAACTAGAAGGGGAAGGGGGATGCATTTCTGACATTTCAGGGTTTGTTTGTCCTCTAGTTGGGAGAAACCCTTTCTATTTTTCCTTAACAAGAAGCAAACATTTGAAAAAATAATATTAATATTTTTACCTCTACTTCTTTACCATATGTACTTTTTAAATAACAATAGAACACATTTTACATTAAAACAGTTATACAACATTTCTGCAATAATACCTTACAATTAATAATTTTACTGTTTTTTTGGATATTGTAAAACAAAATAATATTTTCACTAATGGCTAATGTGTTTATATACCAAATGTATGTCTCTCATTTTAAGAGCAGGTTCTTCATAACAACCATGTATATTAATGAACTATTACATTTCTTAATCATGCATTTTATTGAGCATAGTTCTGTAGTATTATCATACGAATACTTTATTACATATATTGCTTATTTGTTTCTGTGTCATTTGCTTCTGACCTGCCTTTTATTTGCATACACTTTGACTTATGGGAGGAAAAATCAGTTTAGATGCTGAAAATTAAGACATGCTACATTTATCAAATTGCCAGGCAAAGTAAATGCAGCAAAAATGCTGCTAAGCACTACTTATTTAACAGAGGCCATCAAGCTGACCATTAGCACTATAGGCTTGGCACTTTCTACTTTTCTATAACAGCCATAATTGCTTTATCTCAGAGAGAAGTAGTCTGCACAATGTCAGTCCCGGCTATACTATAGTGCACAGTTATGGCAAACAGTTATTGAAAAAAGTCAGCAGCAGTACCACAAAATGAGGTTGCAAGAATGCCATTCTGTATTGGCTATAGTATACTCTTCCCTATATGGTCTATCGTAAATACTCCCCTTCTTGTAGGGATAAACACATGCTACTGTAACACTTGTATACTGAGTGTACAAAGCAGCATATTTGTATCTTATCCTTTTTTTGCAGGGATCAAGGTGAAATATGGGTATATTGAAGTAAGGAGAAAAGGAGGCTTCTGCATTGGCCGGCCGACAGCCTGCTTCTGACAGCTGGGCGGAGCCAGCCGTGATCTTACGGCTGGCTCTGGCCACTTGCAGAGAGATCAGCGTCCCTGGTTACCTGAGCATGTTCGGCCGACCCGAAGCCATGCAAAGCAAGCCGATGTACGGCTGATTTCAGCCGATATACGGCTGAAATCAGCCGTACAAGCCTGAAGTGAATAGCCGAACAGTGTTCGGCTCGCTTCACTTGGGGTCGGTTGTTCACTCGGCTGCCCTCGGCTCCTGAGGTCCATTATAGTAACAGGCACCTCCAGTAGCCATCCAGCTTCTTTGGTTTTCTTCCTCAATCAGCATCAGACCCCTCCAGGGTCCACAGGCAAAGTATCCTCCAGGTAACATTTCCCGCACTTGAGCATCCCAGGCTAAGCCAGGGCACGGACTAGACTGAGCACATGGCAATTCCCCTGAGTATATATGCACTTCACCAGCATGCACCACTGGCCATGAAACCCCCAGTGATTGGCTGGTGAGCCACACACACTCATAATTCTCCCCCATTGGCTGTCCCACACTGGAGCAGGGTCACACCCCACTCAGAACACCTGGAATTAACCAGATACATGCCAATTATAAATCAGCTTGATTACAGCTCCAGCAACACTAATTTAGTTACAATGTAGTCCCTACCACCTTTTGTGGAGTTGTTACTAGGAATTTAAACAAAGGGGGAGACCTCTTAAACCGCCTCCCGGCCTGCCATTGTGATCAATTGGCCGGCCGGGAGCTTCCTGGATGTAACAGGCCGTCAAAAGACGGCGTGTGACGGTTCACTGGCAGCGATGCCTATTAACATACAAGCGATCCATCGGCTATAAATCGGGACCAGCATGGGGGCTCTGTGACAGGGGATCAGAGGGAGTTTGGTACACAATCTCCCTCCGATCCCCGCTCCGCTGTCAGAATGCGGAAGTGATGTATATTACATCACTCCCGCATTCTTGTGTCACTCTCCAGCTTCAGACACTGGAGAGAAGCTGCCTTTGGCAGTTTAGTGAATAACCCCCTATAAGTAAAAAAAATACACCAATATACTTAAAGGGGTTCTAAACCCTCTGTTTTTTTTTGCCTATATCTACTGCTAGCAAGCAGTAGATATAGGCAAGAAGTTTAAAAAAAACCCAGCTTTAACTAGTTTTAAACTTACCTCGTTATCGCTGCTCGCTCCCGCGCCAAGAATCAGGAAGTGATCGTATGGCCGCAAAGGATCTTGGGGCGGGCGCATGCGCAGTTCCGATTCTCGGCCGGGAGACGAGCAGAGACGCAAGGTAAGTCTATGGACGCATGCACCCGCATGCAGACGCTGGAACGGAGGGACAGAGCAGTCAGCGCTGGATCAGAGAGCCGCTGCACCGCTGGAGGGACACATTTAAGACACATTTAAAACATTTGGACATCATTTAAGGTAAGTGCTAACATTTACATGGGGGGAGGGAAAACATTTTTTGATTTTAATGTCCCTTTAAATGTGTCATTTTTGGCTATTTGGCACACATATTCTGGTAGTTACAAAGTCTTAAAGTTCACCCTTGAAATCATCAAACAACTTTAATCAGCCATATACTGTAACATATAACACATGTACCTTGATAAATGCATAGCACAATGTTTGACTTCTGTCCACACCCCAGTTGTCCAGCAATCAGCATTGGAAACTATTGGCCATTCACCAGTAACACCATGAAACTCATAGAGGCTCATTGGCTGTACGTTGGGCAGAAGATTTAGAGATCAGCCCCATAGTGTCACTCAGCCCCTCCATGCTATCTAAGTCTTGTGATTTAAAAAACTGATTGAGAAACATTTCCTCTATGCCCTGTTGCAGTCAAGGATGTAGATAGCACATGAAGGGCTCAGGGACACCATGAGTTGTTTGGTGTCCCTGATAAAAGGCCGGCATTATCCAATGCTGATTGCTGGAAAACCACAATTTGGACAGAAGGCAAACATGGTGCTATGCATTTAATAAAGGTTCATGTTTTATTGATGAGTTCTAGGGTGAACTTTAACAAAGTATGTGGTATACTTAAAAAATGTCTGTATCCAACTATCAAAATGGGTATGTAAGCTATACTCTATCTGCCAGCTAGAAGGACACTCTCCTGGTAAGGAGACACCAATGACACTTTCAAGATCATTAGGTCTTTCTGGGTTTACTATAAAAATACTGCTGCCTTATTATCGTTTTTATGAAACGTTTATGCCCTATTGTGATCCTAACTTGCTTTATGATCTGCTGGTTGACACAGTACTCTACTACTCCTTTTTTATATGGGTTTTCCCCCTTACAATCCCCTTCTTTCCCACATCCAAAGTACACTTTTATTCTTCCTTTCTATCTATCTATCTATCTATCTATCTATCTATCTATCTATCTATCTATCTATCTATCTATCTATACATATATATAGTGATATGATCACTGGCCACCTCACAATTCCATCTATCAACTTAAAATTCAATTGGGGTGTATTTCAGGTACAAGTTTTACCATTTCAGCCAGATTTGAGTAGCATAAGAAAGCAATTACACTATGGGGTCTATTCACGAAGCAGCCGAAGGATCTAGCCGTAGCTTCGGCCGATCCTTCGGCTAGCTTCGGCCCCAGGACCCCTTCGGTTCAGTAGAACCGAAGGGATGCTGTACGGGCTATTCACTATAGCCCATACAGCTCCAGCTAACCAGGGACACTGATCTCCAGACAGCCTAACTCTCCCTGGCGCTCCGGGAGTCTCCCACTCCCGGCCGCCAAGGAGAGAAACACTGCTTTTTCTTTTTTTTTTATTCTGACACCGAGCCGTGTCAGAATAGAAAAATAAAAATAACAAATTTTGGGTTTTTGGGCCATAGGAATGCATTCTAGATTCCTATTGGCTATTTCAATTTGCAATAGCCAATAGCAAACTAGCGTTGCACCCGCCCTCTGCTGCAGTTCTCCATCAGGCCCACCACTACTGATTGACAGCAGCAGAGGGCGGGTACAATAGCTAGTTTGCTATTGGCTATTGCAAATTGGAATAGCCAATAGGAATCTAGCAATGCATTCCCATGGCCAAAATGTATTTATTGTTTTCTATTCTGACACGGCTCTGTGTCAGGATAAAAAAAAAGAAAAAAGCAGTATTTCTCTCCCTGGCGGCTGGGAGCGGGAGACTCCCGGAGCGCCCGAGAGAGTTTTTTCTTTTTCCTTTTTTTTGAAGGCAGCAGAACCGCCGGCCAATAGAAAAAAGTTGGGCGAAGCTAGCTGTCACTGCTAGCTCCGCACAATCGTTTTCTATTTATTTTTTCTACTTTTTAAACTATTTTTCTGTTCTGCTCGGTACCACAGAGGGACCAAGCAGAACAGCCGAGCCGAATGCCTCTCAGCGGCATTCGCCTATTCACTCTCCCTGTTTGGCATCTATAAGAATAGACCGAACAGCAGCGAGTAGCCTGCCGGAGGTTTGGCTTAGCCTATCCAGATGTTGGATCAGCTGAGTCGAACTCCTTCTGCACTTCGGGTCGGCCGAACTTGCTGGGCATGTTCGGCCAACTCGAAGCCCCCCCCGATGTACGGCTGAAATCAGCCGTACCAGCCTGAAGTGAATAGCCGTACAGCGTTTGGCTCACTTCGCTTTAGGTTGGCCATTCACTTGGCTGCCTACGGCAGCTTAGTGAATAGACCCCTATGTGAACGTTTTTTCATCATAACTAGACACACTTTTGAATGTGATGTTTTCTATACTAAGACCTATATGTTTATGCATTTTCAAATCAATGACGTGTGCACTTATGTCGCTTTGCAGATGCCAAATATTAGCACTCTCAGGAGGTCTGGTATGTCACTTATAATGATATATATACATATTTTATATTCACTTCCTAGTGTACTTTTCTTGCTTTTAATAAAAAGAGATTAAAGATAAAAATGTCTGCTCAAATCCAAAAACATTGATATATGCTGCAAATGAGGGTGTTAGATACAGTTTTGACACTGATGGCCAACTGGACAATACATTGCAATATATGCAGGCCAACAATCCCTGTTTTAAGCTGTTTGCTAGAAATGTATAAAAAAATATGTAGCATAATCCAAGGGGTTAACTGAGAATCATAGGTCTATGTATGCACAGACATCTTCGACTTCGCTGTTTGATCCATTATTAATCCTTTTTTTTCCTCTTCTTTCTAAAAGCACAAAAGAGATTGCAGCCCATTGCAGGCCTTCTTTTATCTTCCTATTTGTCCGCATTAGCATTACATTTCTCTCATTTCCATTTTATTTCCTTCTCTCTAGAAAAAAAAAAATACATGTAGGATTTCTGTTCCTTATAGTTTCTGTCTTCTTACATTTTAGTCAATGGAAAGCAGATGAAAAACTCTGGGTCGATTCTCATTCTATTTTTAATCCATCTTTTCTAATTTTCTGCTATGGCCACTGAAAAAGCGACCAGAAAAGGGATTGAAAACTAAATGAAGACAGAGTAAGATTGTGGGAAATGTTTAGAAGAGGACTGACAAATACTTTGGTGAAATATCTTTCCTTCAGTTTTTTTTCCTGCTGTTATGACTTAACATAAATGTCTTTGTACATTGACTTAAAGTGTACCTAATTTCAGATTGATTTTCTTACGTTAAAGCTAGGGACGCACAGATACCAGTTCAGATACCAGTGCCGATACTTGGCATTTTCACGAGAACTACAAGGGTTGCAGCAGTTGTACCTGCGACCGGACCCTGGCGCTCCACCACTGTCCTGAAGTCATTAGTCTTTGTTGTTTCAGAAAAACAATAAACAAACAAACAAAACAAAAAGGTATCAGCAACTGGTATCTGTGAGTACAAGTATTGGTACTTGTACTTGGTCTGGAATAAATGATATTGGTGCATCCTTAATACATATGTATATCAAATCATACAATAAAACAGGAATGCACAAATCCCAGGAGCCCTGTAGCCAATGTTCCTTAAAAATGACAGCTGCCTTCTAACTTTTGAGTTTTTCTCTAGTCTAGTCTTGGAGCTGGAAAAGTATCTGTACATGATGCTACATGATATCTGTACATCCCTAGTTAAAGCGACTCTGTAACTAGCCTGTTGAGGTGTCTGCATTAATCTCCATCAGCTTTAACTGGCTGCGCTATACTTGAATCTTCGTAGCAAACAAGCTTGTTTGCCTCCTCCTCTGATGTGAATGACAATGGATGTTCAGAGGCCAGATCATGCTCTGCCTAGGGTCTGTAGCAGTGGCGTGGCGTTCCTTCTGTGCTGGGTGAGGCCTTCCCCAACCCCGCCCTGTCCCACCAATGCCCCGCCCTGTCCCACCAATGCCCCGCCCTTATCCCACCGAAGCCACACCCCCAGGTCGGTAACCAAAGCTATGTGCTGACGAAGAAGGAAGGAGACAGGGAGGAGCCTCCCGGTCCCTCACTTGCTCCTCACTGGTGAGTCATCGAGATCATCAATGTCCTCACTGGTTTTTCTTTCTTTTTTTTGATTGGACAGCTTGGACCAATGGCGCTTTGCCATTGGTCCAAACCATCCACAGAGCTCACGCACTCACACAGAGTAGAGGCTGTGAGAGCTCTTGCCTCACCAAGTTAGGTTACACAAGCAGTGGGAAAGCCCGCTGCTGTGTAGCCTAACTAGCTGTCAAAAGCCGGATGCAGCGCTGCCTGTAATTAACCGACAGTGCTCCGTCCATGGCAGGTTACACAGCGGGGAGGCTTTCCCTGCTGTGTAACCTGTAACAAGCTGCTCTGAATGGAGAAAAAGCCGTCAGCTTCAGACTTGAAGCTGACACCTTTTTTCTTCATAATACTAGGTGAGGCTCTGCCTCCCCTGACCGCATGTCCCTGGTCTGTAGGCACCTTAAGAATGTAAAAACAAATGGATATTGGAAACATGAAAAATGCACTCATTTGTTTTAAAATACTGTATATGTAAACCGTAAAAATGAACTTACAAGATTTATACCCCAAAAATATTTTGGTTTTACATTCATTTTAATCAGTGCATGCGAGGTCATCTCTCCACCTGCTGTCCGTGACTGTATATTAAAGAAACTGCAGCACACTGATAAGCTCATCCCTCTATTCTCTGCTCCTGTCAGCATGTTGCTTGTCATCACATGTGCGCTGCAGCTCAAAGTACTGTAATAGAGATTAAAAGAGACTAAAATCAAGTCAAATTCAAATTCAGGTAACACATTTTAAGATGTATTAATGAATACAAAGCTGCATTATTATGTGCCTTTTATATCAGCCTTGTTGGGGGGAATGTTATCACCATTAAAACTGAATTAAAGGCAAAGTCCACTTTTGTGACCATGGTTCATGTTACACCCATATTTAGGGTGTACCATAAAACATGATCACATTCTCCAAGGATTTATGAGTAACTTAAAGTTTGACTTTTGGAAGTCTGATAATCGTAATATTTCAGATCTCTTTAATTGTGTAGCTTTACTTTATGTGTCAGCACAGGAGCCTTATATTACAGCAAAAGCTTCAAAAGATGAAGTGATTTTCAGTAGTTCTCTGTCACAATATGCAGCCAAATTTCTGTCCAACAAATACAGCAGCCAGATAAAAGTAAGAAGCTGACACAGTTTAATGTGAAAATTTGCATTGTGCCCCAAACCTTTTCAGCTTTGTGAACTGGCAGTTCATTAATTGTACACCCAGACACACGTTCATAAACAGGCTGAAAAGGATGAGATGAATATTCATATATGAGATTTATAAAAAAACATCTAGAAGTTGAGTTATATCTATAGGAAAACCGATGCCAAAAATAAATGATGAAATAAACCAGTGTGGGTATATTAAAAAGAACTCTTTAAAGGAACCCTTTTTTCCCCCAATTTTTACTAAAAACGTTGCCAGTTATGAACTATCCTGCTAAAAAACAACTCACTGATGAAAAAGTAGTGTAAAAACTGATCCCTTCTGTTCCCAGAGAGCCCGCTATTCTGCAACTGGATGTTGTTTTCTTTCCTCTCGCCCAGCATGGGAGAAGGTGAAGCCAACTGTTAAGAGACCTCTGCCTGTCCCATGCCAGTCAAGTGTCACTGCTCTCTAAAGGGCAATAAGCATGAGTGAACAGGGGTGGATAATGGCTATTGACGTTTGGAGAAAAAAAAAAATCTGCATATTGGTAACAATGTTTTTTAGACTGCCTAAGCTACACATTTTAGGCAAACAAGGAGTGCATTAAAAACAGCTGATGGGGCAGATTTTGCAAGTAGCATTTTGTTAACTGTACAGACTTGGGGACTGGAAAGGTTCAATTGAAAGTGGAAGCTAACGGACGTTATGATGAGAAACATTTATACTGGAAATGGGGTCTGTGCCAGCATGGCCATTTTTATAATGAGCCAGCCTGATGCAGGCATTTCCTCGTGCTTTCTTTTGGTAAATGCCTGCTTATTGCAACAGCATCAGCTGGTAGGTGCATTGTTAGATCCTGCAACATAGGACATATGTCCTGGTCACCTGCACAGTGCCCCCAGTCACATATGCCAGCTTGCAAACTGTTCTTTGGCAGTTCCATCTCCTCCCAGTGACCACTAATGGTGGGGTAGTTTTCCTGGTACTGGTGACCAGTGCTGGGACATGTTAACTACCACTGATAGTGCTGGAGCAATATTCCTCGCGCTGACCACTGATGCTGGGGAAAAATCTCTGCTGTTGACCACCAATGCTGGGGAATTCTTCTTCTTGTTGACCACAAATTCTGTGGTGTTTTTCTACCGGCTGACACCAGTTCTGGGGAAGCATTCTTCCCACTAACTAATGCTGCTGGTGTAGTATTCAACTGATGGTGTATGGCAACCGATGCTGGGGAATTTTTTCAACCCAATTACCAATAATACTAAGGCATAATTTCACCTTGTAATAACCGCCAAAGACAGCACCAGTCATCCTCCACTGATGCATGGAGGAATTTTTACACCCACTGACCACCAATTTAAGAAATAATGTTTTTCTTTCCACTGATCAGCAGTGTAAGGGGGTACTTTTTCCGCTCACTGATGAAAAATTTAAGGGGCAGTACATTCTGCTGACAACTACAATGTGTATGCTGTTCTGCACCTTAAAGAAGAACTCTAACCCTAACCCTGGCACTGAAAGGGTTAAGTGCTTGTTTTCATCTAGGGATGAAAATGCCAAAGATATACGTACCTGAACCTCGCAGCAGGCTTAGTCTTAGATCAGTCCCTGGAGCCTCTCTCCTCATCCTCTCCATTGATCTAATGTCCTGTGAGTCATTACATCCTATACATCCTATACAGTGTATAGGACATTCTATCACTGGAGCGAAGAAGGAGACAAGCTGCAGGGACTAGTCTAACAGCCAGCCAGCTGTAAGGTTCAGGTGAGTATAGCTTTGTTATTTTTGTCCCTAGATGAAAGCAATCACTTAAGCCTTGCAGTGCGAGGATAGCCCCACTACTTGGCTTATGAATATTTATGCCCAACGTTGTTCTCTAAATACTCATGACTGCTGCTATTTGTGAGCTGGGCTGTATTTTACATAATCTGGAAACCTGCACTCTTTAGACTGTCCTTCATGTTAAAAAATCCTGATCACTGCACTTTATGTGTTTTTTTTTTT
>NW_017306371.1:583181-613682 GCF_000935625.1 Nanorana parkeri | reverse complement strand
TTTTTTTTTTTTTTTTTTACATACATATTCATTACCATTACTCTGTGCTATGTTGTATCTTATACTTCGTTCCACTTGTCTTGGATAAATTGATCAGTCCAGATAAAATCCTGCTATTATTATGATAATCCAAAATGGTTTTAATATCATGCAGTATATGTGATAAGAAGAGAGACATTTACAAATTATTGGGCATATGAAAGTTTTTATACAGACAATTACATGCGCATCATAATAATATTAAAAATATAATAATATAAAGTATACACCTTTATGAAGGTAAGCCTTACGTGTTATCAAGTTTCAGGAATATCGTCACGTAATAGGATAGAGTTGGCATGTAAGAAAGGTTGGTGTATAGAATATAACAAAGCATATTAAATGGATACATGTATATATACTGTATATAGGGTTAAATACTATCACAGCAGGTTTCAGCTTGATTTCTGCTATGTCCAGTGATGTCTGCAGTCTTATAATAATTCCATTGTTCAGAAACAAATATTATCAGTCCTCATATGATAGCAGAAACTATCAGCATATGTTTCATAAGATTAAAAACACACTCTACTACAGCCAAAGCAAGAGGACCTGTTACCTACCATACACCGCACGCTAAAAGCTATGTTGTATATTCAAAAGTAATGACCACTGCGCTCTATATACTATGTTGTTCATTACATAGTCCTACTTTGTAAGCTGCACTGCACATACATCCTCCTGACTTAACTGTTCATTGTTGCAACAGTTGCTGGTTGATTTGCCCCAATTATTAGTTAGGCTCAGAGTGTCAGATATACTGTATGTCTATATTCTGTGTACAGAAAATTGTGTATAATGGAAGGGTTTCATTTTTAAATAATTATCATTTGTCCTGAGGTTTATGTGTGTTTGTGAGACTATTACTTGTGGCATGGTAAATAAGGCATATATTGTGTAGCGTATGTTTGCATTGTATACAGGGAGAAGCAGGCTTAGGCTCTATTTAACCGTGCTCTTTTAAACCATACTCTCCTGATCAGGAAATTAATAAGGAGATTTGTAGTAATGCAACTTTTTTCTCTCCAGTCTCCCCAAGGGAATCATAGGACTATAATAATTCTAGCAACACTTGTAACTAGCCCTGTAAAAGTCAAACATTTTAAATGCTATTTTTTCTTCTGAAAAGGTATAGCTTCATGTTATCCACTTGAGGATTTTGAATCTAAGAGATGTGTCCTAAAAAGGTTTATAGGATGCATCTCTTACCTCCAGCCTCTCTCTCCCTGCTGCCTCTCCCTCCACTGATATTTGTGTAAATTACTGGCTGTCAAGATGACAGCCTGTCATTTCTTTATATTATTCAGCAGGAGCAGCTGTCAGAAAACAGCTGCTCCTGCTGACCTTAGATAGTAAGCTCCTTGAGGGCAAGGACTGATGTGAATGTGCACTGTGTAAAGCGCTGCATAATTTGTCGGTGCTGATCAAATACCAATAATAAATAATGAACTCTTTCTTCCCTTAACTATCATTTTTTTGCTGATTTTGTTTCTTTGTTTTCATAGTAACCTGTGGCAACAATGCAATGTTTTCTGAAACTATATTGTTACATTAAGAAAAGTGAGCTGAACAAGTAGAGTCCATGAGTGCTTTCCCCTATAGTCAACCAGATTCGACACAGTGGGTCTACTAGATCTGGGAGCCAAATAAGTCTCAACTTATTCGACGGTGCTTGTTCAGAGCCAGTGACTAAGGGGTCTATTCACGAAGTAGCCAAAGGATCTGGCCGTAGCTTTGGCCGATCCTTCGGCTAGCTTCGGCCCCAGGACCCCTTCGGTTCATTAGAACCGAAGGGCTGCTGTACGGGCTATTCACAATAGCCCGTACAGCTCCTGAACTTAGTTGAGCCGAAGGCATATGCCTCGGCTCGGCTGAGCTTCTGACAGCTGGGCGGACTTGCAGAGAGATCAGCGTCCCTGGTTACCAGCTAACCAGGGACACTGATCTCCAGACAGCAAACACTCCCGGGCGCCCAGGAGAGAAACACTGCTTTTTCTTTTTTTTTGTCTTTATTTTGACACGGAGCCATGTCAGAATAGACAAAAATAATAATAATTTTGCCCATAGGAATGCATTGCTAGACTCCTATTGGCTATTTCAATTTTCGGCTGAGTCGACCTCCTCCTGCCCTTCGGGTCGGCCGAACATGCTGGGCATGTTCGGCCGACCCAAAGGCACGTGAAGCCACCCGATGTACGGCTGATTTCAACCGTACCAGCCTGAAGTGAATAGCCGAAAAGCGTTCGGCTCACTTCGCTTTAGGTCGGTCATTCACTCGGCTGCCTATGGCAGCTTAGTGAATAGACCCCTAAATGTATTAAATCTGGATGATGACTGTGACAGTCATCTTCCAGATGACTTAGCCAAAATTAGTTAGCTATCATGTTAAGAAAGAGGACAGCAATGGCAACCTATGTATTTCTGTACATGAAGACAAAGCAATCTTACTCTAGCCATATATAAAACACTTACAGAATAGATGTCAGTTGAGTTACACAATACTCTATACCTATGCTTTAGCAAATACAAGATGAGAATAGAAAATTCTTATTCTCCAGAAACACGATTAATTTCAGCTTTCAGGAGCAAAATGGCTTACTCAACAAACCTTTTATGAACTGACATCCTGTAGTAATGGAAATCCTATTGTTGACTAGCAGTGCAACAAAAGTTCAGTTCCTAACAGACATATAAAGAATGTCTGTAATGCTCTCAAAACAAAGTCCATTATTTCTCTAAAATATCCAAATGTTCCAGAGTAGTAGAATTTCATACCAACCTTTCATGACTCACAAAACCTTTTCTATTTTCATGAATATGCTAAATCTTACCTTCACTATAATATAAGATGTATGCGGTAACATTTTTCATTTTACAAAACATTGTATTTCCTAGATGTTAGGTTTGTGGATATTAATGCATTAGATTTATTTTAATAAATTGAGATTATCAACCATCATTAAGGGCTCATTCACATTGTTGCAGTGCAATCATTTATGTCATTTTGTGTGCTAATGTAAATGACATTAGTATTGTGTGTTTATTTTTAATGGCATGTCAGTGCACTGCAAAACATGTAAAAATGCACCTGCATCCTTTTTTTTTAATGCAGCACACCACAACTCAGAATTGTTACATATGTGTTTTGTGGTGCACTATAATGCAGGTGCATTATTGTTTGCTGTATATAATAAGTTTGATACATGATAAAATATATCTCAATGCACATATACTGATGCATTACCTTGCATTGTGGTAACACACAGTAAAATGTGCATTTTAATATTCAACTGAAAATCGAATAACCCTAAACAGAGTATATCTTGATCTACTGTCCTCCCTTAGTTCATCTGCTAGTAACATCACCAGTAAAGGTCAGGCCACTTTAAAAAATATATTTATATACACATATATGGCAAGAAATAATCTAAAAGGTCCCCAAGTGTTAACCAATATATTTATGTATATGTCTGTCCACTGCTCTCTACCCCTGTACATGCTAGACTCTTGTGCATCTGGATACCCAAACATATATAATTTGTAATGGTTGCTGAAGGACCTTATTTATTGTTATACAGGGGCCTAACCCTGCGATTTTTTAGATTGTCAGGAGGTACACAGTTCTTAGTCCCTGTTATGTACTTAAGAACTACCATAAACATTTAAATTGTTTACCCACTGCTATGCATGACCAGAGTTGTAAGTCTTGCTGACCCCTGCTTCACCACATATTACCAAACAAACTACTTGCAATTAAATATAGAGGGTGCAATTTATCAAAACTGGAGCAGGCAGAATTCTGGAGCAGTTGCCCATGGCAACCAATCAGCATCTCTCTTCAATTTGCTCAGGTAAGATTTGAAAAGAGACAGAGAAGCTGATTGGTTGCAGGGCAAATCTGCTCCAGATTTTGTCTGCTCCAGTTTGAATAAATTCCCCCCATTGTATATCTGAAACGGAGAACCTATGGTAGTGGCAAACCTCACCCCTACAACTGTATTAGGATTACATAATATTTAGGTTGTCTAAGGTGTACCCACAGCGTTAAGAGAAAAAAAATAAGAAAAGTGTCTAAAGTCTGGTTGGAATCACTAAGGACATATATTAGGACTCCTTGTTCCCAGAGAAGCGTCAGCACCAGAGGTGTGCATAACAAACACCCATCCAAATATATTTTCTGTGGTAAGATCTTCTAACCATTTCTACTCTCTGTGGCCAGTTGTAGACCTGAACTGGGTCAAACAATTTATTAGAAAGGGCAAGCAGTTGATAGTTCTAACTAAATTATTACTTCCTTACACTTTCTAACACATTATGCCCTGAGCATACCACATTTGCTGTTCTTATGCGGTAAATGGATTTTTAAAAACTGCTCCAACTTCTACACTGGTGTTTAACTGATTTGTTTGCTATGATTTAGACAAGGTGTCAGGTATTGGCAGCATTATGACCACTGTCAGTCAGGAACATATATTGCTATTTTATCAAACTTTTGATAGATTAGCCAATCAACTATAAGGGCCCTAGAGCAGAATACCAAATGCAGTCCCTTGCTGCTATCATTTACTGAGACTGGAATACTATCTTAACAGATATTTCATGAACATCTCCTGGGGAGGAAAGGACTTCTCATTTAATGAAGATGGGTACCTCATCAATCCTGCACTGGTGGTGATTGCTCTCAACAAGGAGAGGAACTGGGAGGTGGTGAGTGCCTGTGATTTTTACTCCGCTCATAACATCATCTTAGAAGCAAGGCATTTGATTTTATTTGCTCTCAAATCATCATAGCAGATCATCATGCACTTTTGTTTTATTAATTACATTTTTCTTCATGATCTGTAGCATTGCTAGCACAAGTAAGTAACTGCCTACTTGAACTAATAGTTATATTCTAAACATTCTTTTTTTTACTTTAATTTAAAATAACCGAAAAAATTGCTTCTGCCCAGTACAAAAAATGTATGCCTTGGATGATTAAACGTTACAATTCTGTGTAGTTTGTGTGCAAACTCATAGAGTCTGATTGCCATGTCTTGCTCTTTTTTCCTTTATAATAATACAATTTTTGGATTCAAGCTGTTTGGGATACACCTACAGCAATGATATATCCCAACTCCAGTGATGTCATGGTCACTAGGCAAATACCGTCAAAGCTATTGTGTTGTGAGAGTTGCCTTTGGCATACAAAATACAGAACACTAAAGTGAGATTAAAGGAGAACTATGGGGTTATGGCTTTTCCCCATAGTTCTCCTAAGGGTAAAGGGAGGACACAAACTAGCATCCTCCCGTCACCCTAAGCTCAGTATAAGCGACAAGCATTTCGTCACTTCCGGTTTCTGAGCTATAATTCCCCGACTGCTGTGGCCAGGGTTGAAGCTTATCAAGCACAATTATGATAAGCTACATTGGAATAATAGACCCCTAATATCTTCTTAAATAGAATCTGTCACCACAGGTTTGTGACCCCCCTATGTGATAGCAATACAGTTAAGGGAAAAAAAAATTACTTACATAAAATCAATAAAAAACACTAAATCATTTGATTAAACTCCCCCTACAAGCACATACAAACACAAGCAAATGACGGTTGTACCTTCATACAAAAACAACGATTGCACCATACATGTTGGGCCACAAAAGCCAGAGAAAGAGCAATAATTCTAGGGCTGCCATTGCTATCTCCGTGTTTGATACATTCTAAGTTCTTGCTCTGGAAAAAGTATGCATAGTCTGCATACTTGTTCCAGGTCACTGACACTAACTACTGAAGCCTTTGGAACAGCATAAAGGCCAGGCAACTATGATGTTCAAAAGAGAAATTCAACAATGGCAGACTACATGTTTTCTTGGTACAGGGTTCCTTTAAATTTAAGCTCATATGGTCACATTTTAAAAGTAAAAGTAAAGAAATGATGGTCAGTGCTGCCCCACAGCAACCAGAACACAGCTTGGGAGAACAAACAAAGACCTTGATGGGTTGTTGAGAAACAGTTAGACAAATTCTTTCTTTAGACACTTTTATAAATGAGGAATGTAGGGAACCAGGAGGAGGCAATACATGATAGCAAATCATAGCTTTAACCACTTATATTACAAATTATGTCTCTAAATACATGTTACAGTCTACTGTAGAAAGACAAACGATAAGACATCTGTCCATCATTCAACTCACTAGGAATTGCTGCAATGTACCTTGTAATTTCATTTTTCTATGGAAAGTTAGCACTTGTATTTTTAGAAAATCAGTGTGTAATAGTAAGCCCATCTAGCTGCAATGCTCGTTATTGTCTGCTGTGTTGTTCTAACTGCCATGAACCAAGTGAAACAGAGAGAATTAGATCCTATTCTGACAGCGACTGGGCAAGAAGCAGAGTTTAATGGACAAATGGTATTCATCAGGGACCGGCTCATGGGGGTTTGGACTTAGTTGCCCCCAGACACAGCAGAACGATAGGATAGGAATACTGGCAGAAATGGCCAGGTGATTAGTGTGGAAACACAGGGTAGGCGGACGTACTGCAGAAAGAGATGCTTAGATGGGCCAGATTGTAAAAACTCTAAGGGCAGAGTTTGGCAAATGGAGCATACCAGGAGTTATTGTGCCCAGAAGCAAGGCAAACATGGGGTGTACCAGAAACAGTGCCAGCAGCCAAGAATGACAGTTGGAGCGACAGGCAGAGCATACCTGCAGTAGCAGTTGTGAGCTGCATGGATCAGGCGGAGGCATAGGGAGGCTCAGTAATGTAAGAGACACACCAATAGGCTTGGCATGATCATGTACATGGGTGTCTTTAGGGAGGTGGCTGAGTGACGCATCTGCACCTGCCTGGCCGTAGCTGTGACACTTGGGGTAAAACACAAAAATGAGCATGCCCACAAGTCATAAGAGACACGCTGCTGCAGCAGCAGGGAAGGTGAGTAACTCCTATAATAATCCCTATCCAGTCATAGGTGATGCTCAAATTGGACATGGCTTGGGCCAAGTAAGGCCATCCTGAGCCAGGGAGTTTCTTCAATTGGTTTACATAAAAAAAGTCTGGTTAGAACTCTTACAGGGCTATTCACAAAAGGGTGAAGAGTTTGGAGAAGGCAGTGAACAATCTAGGCCAAAATAGCTTATTTGGAAAAATTCTCCAATTCAGCTCTTTCCAGTTCAGCTATGTTATCCTAGATTGTTCACTTCTCCTGCCTTCTCCAAACTCTTCACCCTTTTGTGAATAGCTCTGTTAAAGTTTCTCCAAAGCCAAAACTTTTTTTAAATTATTTTGGATAGATTAGGATAGAGTAGGGAATAGTCAGATTAATTTTTTTGTGTGTTCTATTGGGCAGAATAATAGGGATGCACCAATACCGATACTAGTATCTGTATCGGTGCCTATACCGATTATTTGTACTCGCCCAAATGCTCCAGATGCCTATCTCGATACTGGAACTTCTGGTGCAAGGAACCTGGGCGGTGAGTCATTACACGCTGCCCGGCTTCCTGATTGGCCGGGAAGCCGGCTCCATGCTCCCTCATCACCAGGGAGCATGGAGCTGGCTTCCTGGCCAATCTGGAAGCTGGGGGTGGGTAATGACTCACCCCCAGCTTCCTGATTGGCCAGGAAGCTGGCTCCATGCTCCCTCATCACCAGGTGACAAGGGAGCATGGAGACGGCTTCCCGGCTAATTGGGAAGTCAGGCGGCAAGTCATTACATGCCGCCCAGCTTCTCGGCTAATCAGGAAGCCAGGTGGTGAGTCATTACACGCTGCTGGGCTTCCTTAATGGGACATTTTTGATATCAGTATTCAGTATTGACGAGTACAGAAAAAAATATCTGTACTCGTACTCAATACCGAAAAACTAGTATAGTTGCATCCCTACAGATTAATCTTCTGTCCTGCAGAAACAACAGGAAGTGGGAATAAAGCAGTCATGCACAGTTGTCAATGGAACAAATGTTCCCATTGGAAAGTTTCCCCTCTTGTCCTGTTCAGGTGACGACTCAAAATGTTGAATCTTTCCTAATCTTTAATCCCTGTAACAATAGCCATCAGGACAATGTCAACCTAACAAAGGTTTTACCCTTCCCCATTCTATCCAAAACTAAAAATGTGCATATACGTTAGATACACTTTAGGAAAGCACTTGTTTTTACCACCACCAACAAAATTAGAGAATAAATGATGTAATGTTTACTAGATCCCTGCTACCTAGTAAAAATTAACTAGGACACTGGCCACCCCACTCATACCAATGCAAAGGTTTCTATGGTTGTCCAGAGGGGCTCTTTCACCTGTGTAAATTTTGCAAGTTCAATTGTTTTTAATGACAGCTTATCAATACTAGCCACGTTAAATAAGTATGGTTGTAATTGACTCATAAAACTGATATGTTGTCTTTCTATAGAGCCCTTTCAGAGATATATATAAAGTAGTAGGCTTCTATGTGTTATTCATTGCTGCATTTATGTTTTTGAGTGTAAAATGTGAAGCCTTATTTTATAAACATCTGTATGTGCTCTTACAGCGCAAATCTTTATTAGGGACAGGGAACCCCTGGGCACACAGTATATTGACAATGAAGTTTAATAACATACAGAATGGGGATTTGAGCCTGTGTTTCATTATATTCAATGTGCCTTTCACACTGCTAAGCAGAGCAAAGGCTTATGAAAATTAATATTAGTCAAAATTGCATATGCTCTATATGTACATAAAAATGCCACCATAGGTGTTCTGTTATTGTTAGCAGTCTATAATAACAAATATGTTCACAGTGTGTCCACTATCAATAGATTTGTTCTTTATAGAATGCTAACTATAACACAAAACATTATAGTAGTATTTTTATTATGTTATTATTATTTGACCTGTGTGTCAATATCTTAAATTATATGTTCAAATGTGTTTAAATGAAAAACACATATAAGTCCATTTACCATCCATCATGAGTTATTTTTAACTAAAAAAAACAAATATGTTCAATTTACATACATAAATAATGCATATGTGTGGAATTGGTATCTTTATCTCCCATGAATCAGGATATCTCATCTACCAATGATTACCCTTTCTACTCTTCTCAATAGCCATATCATAGGACTTTAAAGTCAATGCCAGCTAGGGTTAGACTGTGGTTCAAGCAATGTAAGTATGTGTAGTAGTTTCAATTAACTGAATTACACATAAAAAACACTGCAAACATCAGTATAGTAGTGTAATACATGCATGTATGTGTATATCTATTAAATACTTTAGTGAACTGAAAAAATAAAAAATAAATTGTAAAAATGAGCAAATATGGGAACACAAATATCACAAATACCATAATATTCTGCAGTTACCCTATTGGTAGAATTATTCCCCCACAGATTTGATCATTGTATAGCAGCTTTTTTGTGGAAAACCAGACATCTGGCTTATTTGCCAAGAATAGACAGATAGACAGTGAGATAAGATGCCAAGCACAAAAAAGATACTTTTTAATTCTCCCTCCATTCATTAGTCCCCAGTCACAATATGGGGAGGTCGTTGTGGAGTGCTACGGGTGAATAGAAAGTCTTGGAAAAATTTAGTGCAAAATACATGATGTCTTCTAGTCAAGATACATCAGTTTATAACATTACATGACTTTGTCAATTTAAGAAGGAAATGTTGTACCATCCTGATCAGGCAAAGCTCCACCATGTCCTGGTATGGACATGATGAAAATTGCATAATTAGAGTTTATTATAAGTGAAAACCACATGCCAAAATGATGAGTAGATCCAGAGACTCATTGACTATTACCTGGACATAATGTAGTGGAAAAAAACAATTGTGTTTTCATGTATGAAACTATGACTTTAAATTTTACAAATATTCCATTATTACATGACTTTGCTTACACCATAATGCATTTTCTGTGTGTAATACTCACTGATGTAATGCCAAGCTAAATGGAGTTGACATTCATCCACAGACACTCTGAACTGCATGAGGCCTTGCGTCACATAATAGGTAATTAATTGCATCCAGGTCGGGAAAACACAGCTGTTTCACATGCTGTACTTTAGCTTTTTTCTTTGTTGTTATTTGTGACTATGTCAGAAGTTGAAAATTAGAAATGGTACAAAAAAAAAGGAATAGAAATCTTTAGAAATTCAATGTAAAAATATTGACCTGTAAAATATTAACACTTATTATTCATGGGTTGATAGTAATTTGGCTTGTTTTGTTGAAAATTATTTTTAGAGCAGCACGAGGGACATGGACATACAAGATTATAACATAAGCAGGACTGTTAGGATTTTATTTTTTTTCTGACCTTTAAGAAGAGTCCCTGTGTTACTGCAGGAGACATGTTTCAGTGTGAGCTATTTCTCTAGCTCTGTCATGACAGCCAGAATGCAGAGCTGCTGGTTCTTCTAAGAGAGTCAGCTCTGCTGTCTATGAGGCTTGTCAGTCAGCACACATTTGCCATTAGCAAGCGTGATGCAGCAGCTGGCGACTATAAATAGAACTTAAAACACACACTGTAACGTATACTGATTATTTGCTTAAATGTGGGGTAGTCCAAAGTTATCTTTTTATTTATTTAAATTTCAGTTTCAATATTTGTATTGAAATGTTTGTAGGTGAACATTAACAAGTAAAGGTATAACAGTCAGTACAAGTAGAAATTAACTGAGTATAATATCATGTATAGGTAACTGAGAAAGGTGTTTGGCGACTTAAAACCAAGGGCTCCCACAATTACAGTTTAGTCACAATGGGTACTAGAGGACAATATTTCTCAATCTGGACCCAGTAAAAGACCATGTATAGCTGATGGTAACTCACTGTAAATACCTAAAGCAAGGTTGGTTGATCATCATTAAAATAGGCTATGAATTAAGTCTAAAAAGAAAAAGAAAAAAAAAGAAAAGGATGTTACCATGGCTATATTAAAATACATTAAAAATAGGTTTGCAAAGGAGAGACCTTGTCCCTAAGATAAACAAGGTAAGTAGGTAAAGCATAAGCTAGACAAAAAGGCAAGGTTGTTGAATAGAACAACAGAATGTAGGTAAAGGTCAGAAATTCCAAAGAGGTAGTTTGCAGAATAATTTAACAATCTGTAGTAGTGGGTCTAGCTTGGGCAAATGGGTATCCCCCTGGAGGGAGCCCCCCATTATCATCATAAGGTGTGCATGGTATATATGGTAAGATCAAGGTCTGGGTGGTATAACTAAAGCCAAGGTTTCCAGATCCATAGTAAGCATTTGTGTTTATAAACCAGAAATTCTAGTGAGGCATTCATTAGACTTGATAGCGCCAACCCTTTGTTTATTGGGTATGAAATAAATTGTTTTTTTCCAACTGGAGGTGATAATCAGTTTGGTCACCAGTAGTATATAATGTATTAGGGAGTGCTGATACTCAGGATAACCCTGACACAATGCCATGCAAAAGTGCAGTCCAAGGGATTTTAGGAATATTTCTTTTACACAGTGTCTTTAATTGCCTAAAATAGTCTAAAAACCTAGGGCCAAAAGGAAGAAATTAACGGGCAGGTCCACCATATATGCAACATATCGCCTATGAGGTGGCGGCCTCTAGAGCAGATATCAGGGTGAGCCAGGTGCATATGTGCTATCCATGAAGGGACCATTATACTATCACATCATAACTTTATTGGCCACCTCCAAATTAATTACATTTAAGGAGTATTTTCCCAATCTTTTCCCAATCTTCTGCTGTCTTGGAAATTTAGAAATCCAATTCCCATTTCCTCACATAAGTATGGTGCAAGAAATGGGGGAGTTTGTTTAAATGTGAATACAGGACAGATATTATTTTTGGACCTGAAGAGCAGTGTAATAAGATGTGCTCAAAGCATGTCAGAGGTGGAGTTAATGACCTATCTCTAACTACAGCTCCCAGAAGGCTGATGCTCCACAGCTCCTTCCCACAGTGGTTGATATGGGGCGTAGTATTAAAGGAGAACTATGGGGTCAGGGCTTTTCCCTATAGTTCTCCTAAGGGCTTGTTCACACCAAGCGCGGAGCAGAGCAGGTGCAGACCGGATCAAAACTGCGTCCAATGTAATCCTATGGTATTTTGAGCTCCAGTTCACATCGCAGCGTGCAGATCCAGAGCAGGTAAAAAAAACTGCAGCAGGCCCTATTTTACCTGCTCTGGATCTGCAAACGCATCAAAAACACATTAAAAATGCATGCAAATGCCTGGAACGCACTGAAAGCCCATGTTAAACGAAAAAAAAAAAATTTAAACCATAAACGCGTCAAAAACGCATCTAAAAGACTAGCGTGCGTGTGCAGAAACCTGACCGGATCTGCTCTGCATTTGGTGTGCATTTTTTTAGTTTAACATGGGCTTTCAGTGCGTTTCAGGCATTTGCATGCATTTTGAATGTGTTTTGGATGCGTTTGCAGATCCAGAGCAGGTAAAATAGGGCCTGCTGCAGTTTTTTTACCTGCTCTGGATCTGCACGCTGCGATGTGAACTGGAGCTCAAAATACCATAGGAATACATTGGACGCAGTTTTGATCCGGTCTGCACCTGCTCTGCTCTGGATCTGCTCCGCGCTTGGTGTGAACTAGCCCTAAGGGTCGCAGGAGAATGCAAACTAGCATTCTCCCGTGACCCAAAGCTCTGTATACCGCGAGTTACAGCTCGCGGTATACAGAGACGTCGCAGCCGAAGTGGATCCCGACAATTCTGTCTGGATCCACCCAGCTGCGTGATTAACAGCTGGCTCCTATCTAGAGGCAGAGCCAGATGTGCCCGTCCCCTCCCCCATCCATTCCGCCAGTCAGCGCTGGTGGATCGGAGTGGGGAAAGGGGTGGGGGGAATCCCTGCAGAGTGCCGTGAGTGACAGTTACGGCTCTCTGCAGGGATAGATCAAGAAGCGAGCGAGCGCCGGTATGTGTTCGCTCACTTCCCGATCTACTGAGCCGACCTGTGACAGTTTCATGGTCACAGGTTGGCTCAGATTATGAGGCTTAGTGAAAAACACTCACCTCATAGTTCTCCTTTAAGCCTGTGACACACTACATGCGAAGCCGTGCAGAGCAAAGCAAAGCTGTCAGGCATGGAGCTTTGCATGTAGTGTGTGAGCTGAGCGTGGCCAGATGAAGGACTGCATTTTCAGCCAATTGGCTCCCGCGTAATAACCGAATAGCCTTCGCATCTTGAAGCGTGGGTTTATACGCGCGAGCCCATTGGCTGAAGATGAATTTTTTTATCTCAGCACGCTCAGCTATGCGTGCTCTTGCAAGCTGACGTGTCGGAGACAAAATGACATGACACACTGAGGGCTAGGACCCACCATAAAGAGTGCGTTCAGACTCTGGAACGCACTAGAACGAAACCTGGCCAGCTCACTGTGTTTTGGGGCGGGAGGGGGTGTAGCTGCGCATTGAAGTCAATGGTACCGCAGCCATGCGCCCCACTCACAGTGCAATCGCTGTCACCCGAATGCGTGACACATCAGTGCCTGTGTTCCGGTCCAGTGGGATCTGCAAAAAAGTAGCTGCCCCCACCCAGCCTGCACCCGAGGCGAGTGCCTCACTCGCCTCGCCCTTCCTACGGCCCTGCTTTCAGAACTCACAGCAGTCTTTGTCTGCATTTCACATTTTAAAGCCCTGTAAAAGGGGGGTCTCAAAGTTCTCCAAAATGCATTTTAGTGCTCCTACACATCGACATACAGATCAAGGCTAAGATGGGTCTTAGTGTTGATATGCTTCCTTCCATGTGGGCAGTTGGAATATGCCTTATACCTATGTCATCAAAATAACAGTATTTATTTTAAAGGTTTTTGGCTTTGCAATGCAGGAGTTGAATTAACAGGGGCAGAATAGATATCATGACTTGCAAAGTAGGTTAGTTTTTAAGGAACAGGGGAGTATTTTAACACACATTAAAAGGAGTTATTCACTACAGAGCCAACGGATTTAGCCGCATGTTCGTCTGCAGAAACTCTTTGGTTCGGTTTGGCTCTCAATAGCGCATACAACAGTAGAACTAAACAGCCAAGCCGAACGCACAAGCTTCGGCTTGGAAAACCTGAACAAACAGCCGGAGTGGGGAGAATGGTCCTCTGAAGCATGGGGTTTCTTTTAGACATGTGCACCATTTTGATTCAGATTTTGCGTTATTTCGTGATTCGGGTCCGAAGGTCAATTAGTTTTGGGATTCGAGCGAAATTCGTTACCGGTAGTCTGTATGAACGTTTGTTTCGTTTTCAATTTGTTGTATAGTTGCAGCAAAGTGACATTAAAAAAGCACCCTCGCAATGCCAAGGGCATGTGGCCTGGTATGGTGCAGCGAGGGGGGGTGCTCACTCACCCCACTTTCCTGCTCTGCCAGACCATGGATTAAGGGCCTGGAATGGGATTTTAGGGTGTTTTAGTTCTTTGGGTGTTGGGGTCCCCCTTAAAATTCCTTCCAAACCTAAAGTCTGGTATGACATTGTAGGGAAACCCCAAACTTTTTTTTTTTTTTACATCAGGGGTCTCCCCTACTATTCCTACCAGACCCAAAGGGTCTGGTATGAGTTGGTGAGGGAACCCCATGCTGTTTTTTTTTCTTTTTTGGTTTAGATAGTTTTCAATCTGCTTTACTGCCTCTGAGGGAGCGAAGCAGAATGACCGAGCTGAATGCTGAGCAGACCGTTTGGCAATTCACTCTTTGCTGTTTGCCCCCTTTGGGAAAAGGGGTGAAACAGCAGGGAATGAACTGCCAAACTTTTAGCTCAGCCGATCCAGCCGATCTTCCGTTTGGTTCAGTCGAACATGCTGAGGCTGTTCCACAGAACCGAAGAGAGGGGAGTCTGCAGTAAACAGCCGAACAAGGTTTTGGCTCACTTAACTTTGGCTCGGTTATTCATTCAGTTGCCTCCGGCAGCTTAGTGAAAAGCCCCCTAACAATGTATTTATAGTTGATATCTTATATACCGTATGTTAAACCAAAAATAAAAACTATGCATATACTGTTCAGGTTTAGAAAACTGAAATTGTTCCTCTTGTCTACACAAGCTGCAAATAAAAAAGGGAAGAAAAAACAAAACAAATCTAGTGTGATCTTAAACTGCAAGAGAATGCATAACTTTGTCAGCTTTATACATGCATGGGTCTATAATAAAAAGAATTCCAATTAGATTTCTAATCTAATGTCTTCTGTATTAGTGGCTGAGGTATACTACCTTATCTGCAGATATAAATATACCTAAATCCAGTTAAAGGAATGTCAATGAAGGTAGTAGCGGAAATGTGATTACTTTCCAGTCTGTGCTACGAAACCAATGACCCCTAAAATATTCATATCATTGAGTTACCTTCTAATGTCCTGTAGAGGTTAAAGACTCCTTCCCATTCCTCTCCAGAATCACAATCAAAAACTTGGTCAGCATGAAACAGTGGATATCCACACCAATTACCAGTCTAGAGCAAATATTTACCTTCACTGGCTGCACAGAGGGACTTCAATGCAGTCTGTAGCTATTTGTCTTGAAATATTGTTTTATGACTGTATTAGTAGGTAATAGGGAAAAGCTGCAGTAGGCCAGGAATTGAGTAGTTGCTGGATGGTATTTTTATTGATCTGAGCCATTTGATGGTTCAGAGGTTAACCGCATGACGTTCTAAGAAGCAAAGGAATATTTATTTCACAAGATTGTGCAATACATATGGAATCATCTCCACATTGTTGGTCAGGACCTTAGTAAAAAAATAATAATTGTCTAATAATGTCACATAAAGAAGAAAGAAGCTTTTGATGAGTTTAGCATTGAAGGATTTAATAGCAAAAATGACATTATAATAATTACTGCAAGTCCTTTAATGAGTTGCCAACAACCTGAAAGTGGATATCAGTGCTATTGAAACACAGTGCCAAAGATACTCTCCAATCAGATGTGGGCATCTCATGGGACATAGTTTCCTGCTCAGCGGTCATAATTTTATCCTAACATCTAGCTTGTGCAGCTGGCTGAACCATAGCATTGTAAAGGTGCTGTGCTTTAGCTTCTGACGTTTGCACCCTTAAACAATTTTTTAAAATAATTTTATAGTATGAATGCAACCTCAATATGTACAGACACCGGGAACTTTTTCACAGAACTATACTTATCCTACAAAAGTGCAATATATTCTATATTCACAGCAACCTACGCCACACAAAGGAATTGAGAGGGGAGGCTACACAGCACAAAATCATATATAAAGAAGCTAATTGTCTAAGCTAAGTGCCTAATTTTGTGGAAAATATATATATGTAGTATAGTGTAGACATGTGCATTGGCAAAACATTTGTTTTCTTTCCTGTCAGACTTCTTGTTTCTTCAGGATTTGTTGTTTTCGGATGCGTTAGATAATTCCAAACAAATTTTTGTTGCAGCAACGTCACAAAAATGTGTTTGTAATTATCTAACGCATCCGAAAACAACAAATCCTGAAGAAACAAAAAGTCTGACATGCAAGAAAACAAATGGCTTTTTAAAAAAACATTTGGTCCCTCCTAACATTCCTACCAGGCCTAAAGGGTCTAGTATTGTTTGGGAGGGGGAACTGTATGCTTTAAAAATATTGTTTTTCTTTTAAATAAATATTCATGTAATTTTATTGGTATCTATCTACCATTAGCTGCCTCATTTCCCACCCTCGGCTTATATTCGGGTCAATACTTTTTCCCAGTTTTTTGTTGTAAAATTAGGTACCTCGGCTTATATTCGGGACGGCTTATACTCGAGTATATACGGTATATCATTATAAAATGTCAGTTTTGCTGCAGCAGGTTCTATAAATCGTACAGATTTGCCACTTTACAGGCAGTTCAAGGGGACCCCCCAGGCACCATATTTAATGGAATTTTTCATTGGTATTGTTGCCATTTAAGTGATGTTAAAATCACTGCTCCTTTAAAAATTGTATTTTTTTAAAGTTTTTTTTATTGATTTCGGTCCACCAGGGCAGTACCCGGATCCCCATACACCTTTTATGGGCAATAACTTGCATATAAGTTATTGTTTTTGAAAGTTTTAACCCCATCGACTGGCATTGAGTTTGAACTTTTTGGATGTTCTAAAGTTTGAATTCGAAACAAACTCGGGCCTGTTCGGCTCATCCATAGATGACGCCACACATATCAATAGCACAGAGCACCAGGCCCTACATGTCTGAGGCTTAAATAACAAATGAACAGGAATCACCAGCACTCAGTGGAAAATATTCAAACAATAAAATCCATTTAATCCGACAAATCATCATACATGTTTCAATAATTGTAACCGACGTTTCGGGGCCACGCAGGGACCCTTCATCAGGGCACCACTGTAGCATTGTTGCTCAGTCCCCGTCCGTCGAAGCTCTGCCTCATCCAGCCAAAGCCCCGCCTCCAGCTCGGTAACCAAGCTGTGTGGGGAGGAGGAAGGGAGGAGCCTCCCTGTCCCTCACTTGCTCGTCACTGGTGCAGCATCGAGATCAAAAGGCATTTGCAATTGGTCCAAGCGATCCACAGAGCTCACGCCTCTAACACAGAGTAGAGGCTGTGACAGCTCATAATCAAAGCAAAATTCCAGCTAAAAAAATAAGAATGAATAACACATTAAATTATAAAATAACAAAACCAGCCTTTGATGAAATATTCAACCTCAGTCCAGCATGTGGCTGAAAGCAAAGAGCAGCTGGCTCCTTGTACTGCTACTTCCTCTCACATTCCAGCCTTGCTGTACAGGGACTGCAAGAGGCTAATACCAGGTCTGATTCAGTTACTTCCACTGCTTTCATTTAAACAATACATGTTTATATTAGTTTATTTAACTTGATAAATCAAGAATCAGCCATAGTAGACTTACAGGGAAGGTTAAATAATATATTTAATGATGTATTAATGATTACAGAGATGCAATAATTTGTGTTTTTTGTATCTGCCTAGAGTTTAGCTTAAAACGGTATATATGGCCAAAACATTGAGTTTTGGGTAGAGTAGAGAAGGGTTAAATATCCTGTCAGTGCCTGAGTCTTGATTAAGAGATTTCCTTTTACTTGCTGGAAACACAACAGGAAGTGAGAGGAAAGTTCTAAAAAGTGAGGTGAATTACGTTCTTATAGGGTTGACACCTGAACAGGTGTTCCCAATGGAAGATCTCCCCTCTGTTACTGTTCTAGTGACAACTGTAAAAATTTGGATTTCTCATCACTTTTTTCTCAGTGACAATGGTCAACAGGATAAATAGAGGGGTGAATACCCACACAGATAGCCATAAAAACTTGACAGGTCTTCTAATCCTTCCCTGCGCTATCCTAAACAAAACACATTTTTTATGGCTTCATATACACTATAAGGAAAGGATTCTACATGAAGAGAAATTAGTCCTTAGAGTGTCCTTAGATTAAGTACAGGATACCCAGAGACCTCCTGAAAGTACTGATCAATCTGCCAGTGAAAAAAATGTATTAAACTGACTTCCCACCCACCTCTGCTAAAATTGATTAATGCCATTTAATATGATATATACCACATGAAATGTACAAAACCGACCATTTTCACAGTTAGCACCATTATATTTGCTGACCTACTCATCCATTACTATTAAGAAGTTGGATAACAGTCAGACAGAGTGCAAGAGTCATTCTAGTAGACATAAATGCCAGTCCACTCATCTACAATAATTGCCAGCAAGATTCCTGGGCCCGAAGCCATATTTATTCAAAAACACAACAGACGCTGTAGTAAGCTACACTCAATAAACAATCCAAAAATAAATAATTTCATCTGTAAAGTTCACACTATTTTAATTTATGGTTGGCATGCATCATTCCTTCATATCCTATCAGAAAAGACCCCACACCCCTCCAGCCATAGTCACACCAGAGGAATCCACTCTGTGGAGAGGAAAGCAATCTTTCCAAATGCAAGTTCATATTCTCATTCCCAAGCCAGTTTACCAAGGCACTGTTAAAATTAACTTCAAAACAAGTGACAGACACCAATGGGCCCCTCTGCAAGACCAGTACTGGGGCTGCCAAATCAACTACTGGCCAAGTAAAAATACATATTTTCTATGTATTTATTAGCAGCTAGATGTAAGTTATCAATGTCCAGGTCTGTATGATAATGGTTCCTAGCACCCATCTACCCCGATCTAGTTTATTGGATCCCTAATACCCAAAGGGCCCATGTGCAACTGCACAGTCTGTTTAGAAGCCTGCAACAATTGTATGAACATTCTTTTAAAAATATAATATATAATATTTTGACAGGTAGTTAGGTTACACAGCAGAAGGCTTCCCCACTGCTGTGTAACCTAATTAGTGAGGCAAGAGCTGTCACAGCCTCTACTCTGTGTTAGAGGCGTGAGCTCTGTGAATGGTTTGGACCAATTGCAAAGCGCCATTGGTCCAAGCTGTCCAATCAAAAAAAGAAAAAAAACACTGAGGCAATCGATCTCAATGCCTCAGCAGCGACGAGCAAGTGAGGGACAGGCTCCTCCCTCCCTTCTTTACACCTGCTTGGGGACCGGGTTGGGGCGGGGCTCTGATGGCCTGGGGGTGAGGCTGGGGAATGCCTCACCTGGAACCAAAGATACTGCACGTCAGTGGTATTGATGCTCTTGGTGGAAGAGTAGCACTTTAAACCACCAAGAGTTTGGTACTTGTCAAGACCGGGACCTTAGCAACATCTGTTCCTACAGCACTGATCCAGGTGCATCACCTTGTACTGCCCTAAGGGAGAGCATTGTGTGTACAGTATATGCATTAACATCTTTAAAACTGACTGCGACGTTAGTGGACGTGACCGAACACTCCAAGAACCAAGAGAAATAAGACCTTTTGAAAGGACTTCTCTGTAGAATATCGCATATTGACTTTGCATTCTGAGGGTAGCATTCATCATTTCTGCCTTTCCTTTAATTTATGAGTTGTCTCCTGTCCAAATACAATAGAATTGGAAAGTAAAATAGTAAAATAAGAAAAATGAAAAGCTATTTACTTCTGTCAGCATTGTTAATAAGACTTTTTTGAAGAAAAAATATTCTTCAAAGGGCCTATTAAAAAAATTAAGTTTGTCCAGAGCTTGCCTGCTACTCGGGATTCCAAACAGTAAATTCTCCTTGTGGGCACACATGAAGATTTTTTTCCAATAAACAGACAACAGCATAAAACGAGACCTGCACATACCACTACTTTAGTTTTCAGTCACTGCTTATGCCCTGCACTTCCCTACAGCTTGGTGGTTGTCCACAGCACCATATGCCACAGTGCAATGTTGGATGCCCAAACAATATATCGCCAGGCCTGTGCAGTGTGTGGTAGGGTAGGGACTATGCTTATACACTGACTCTGAGAAAGTAATTATTTGCATAGAAAGTTAATGTGCAGATCCCATTTTATACCCCCTGACTCTAGCAACAGGTTCCAGATTTGCTGATTAAAAATGTAAAAAAAATGTAATCAAAGTAAAAGAATCAATAAAATGTGTGTTTTTATGGGCCTAGGTTGGAATCTGGGAACATGGTGAACTGAGGATGAAATATCCAGTGTGGTCTCGTTATGGAAAGTTCTTGCAGCCTGTGGATGATGATCAGCATTTAACTGTGGCGACGCTAGAAGAGCGACCATTTGTAATTGTTGAAGGCGTGGATCCTGCGACCGGAACCTGCATTAGAGACTCTGTGCCGTGCCGCAAGCAGCTGAACAAGACAGACAAGTACAGTATATATTTAACAAGTTTATCTAGCAATCAAACTGTTACATAACAAAGAGAGTACATGTAACAAATCAGTTACATCTAAACCAAAATCACATTGTTATAGAGTGGATAAAAACAATAAAATATAAAACTCTTTAACGGTCGAAATTTACACAGATATTTGCTTCTGACATGGGTTTGTGAAATATTTCTTAAGGATTTAAATTTTGAATTGTATCTCATACAGTGGCATACTATTTGGAAATGACTCAAATGATGGTGACAGATAATATGGAAACAGTGCTTGAAACAGTGCAAGCAGTGTGCATACATGTTGTGTTTGGTTTATTTGAGACAGTGATCACTTGATACTGCTCCAAATAAAGGGTTCATTTAAAATGATCAAACAATCAACCAAAACCTTTAATTTTTCTAAATAAGCTGTTTTGGCCTGGATTGTTCACTTCGCCTGTCTTCTCCAAACTCTTCACCCTTTTGTGAATAACCCTGTTAGTCTTCAAAACAATTGTGCCGTGAAGTCTTGCCAGTAACCACCATTCTCCTTATCGTCTCCAATTACACTCCCCAGATCTCCAGGGCTACCTTTATTCAGAATAAGCTATATGTGCTTTATATCAACAAGATAGCATCCTTTCCAAATAGGTTAAAATCTATTGCTTTTTATAATGCTTAGTAATGCCATATTATCAGTGGTTGTAGCAGTTTGATTCTTAAGCTGGCCATACACCTATAGCTTATCTGCAGGTTTTCTATGGTCAGATGGAAAAAGTGCAACAGACTCCTCCATCTATGCTAAACTGTGTGGATGGAGGAATCTCCCACTGGGCCAAGCTTCAGTATCTTGCTAGTTGGCCCCGCTGGCTGTCAAAATACCTGAACAATCTGATTGGATGCAGGCATTGTTCAGGTATTTTGAGAGCCAGCAGGGCTGACTAGCAAGATACTGAAGCTTGGCACAGTGGGAGATTCCTCCATCCACACAGTTTAGCGTAGATGGAGGAATCTTTTGCACTTTTTCCATCTGACCATAGAAAATCTGCAGGTAAGCTATAGGTGTATGGCCAGCTTTAAGGAAACAGAATGCATGTGGAAAGAGCGATGGGTATATTATTGCCATTTAGTCCTAGTAGAAATTTTAGAGGTTGGTGATGTGCAGCATGCAATGTTCTATGCTGTTGGCTCAGGGAGTCTCTTTTGCTCTTCTGATGAAAAAATAGCTTGTTGTCCTAGTTAGAAGAGGTTATTCTGTTTTCACGTGGATAATCATATAATACACGATGAATACAAAGAGGGATTCCAAACATACACAGTAGTAAGCTATCACCTGGGCAGACTGATATCTTACCTTACATAATTACTTTAATATAACAATATTTTTCATTTATATTAGGTATTAATTATAATTTTATTAATACATTTAAATTGCTCCAACAGTGTTTAGTGCCGACAAAACGGCAGGAAAATGTCACTTTCGGCATTTAGCCGAAAGTGCCATTTTCGGCCGGCGCCCCAACTTCACTTTTCGCCCGTGGCCTGCGCCCCTGCTGCCCCCCCGGTTGTTACGCCACTGATTGTGTGCCTAGTTCAAGAGCAGAAGTTAAAGAATATCCAAACCACCTTAGAATATATTATATATTGCAGATTACTGGTCCTTAGATGTGGTGACTGCATTCGTTTTCTTTTATTCAGGCTAAGTACAGATAATACCTGTTGACCTTGCCAGAAATGCAATGTCCTTCACACTTTCTATGAGTTGAACATCTTTTTTCTGTAAACTATGAATCCTCCCACACACATCCACTTAATGAAAATGAAGATAGGAAGACATTTTTTTCAAGTTCAGCTTGGGTGACAACCATTGCACCAGTCGTAGATACAGCAAAGTTAGTGAGCATATTCACCGAGGAACATGAGGTGGTTTTTGCAGGATTGCAGGCGAGCCCTAAAAAAAAGAGAACTAATGCAGCCACCATATCTAAGGGCTGTGGAGCTGCAGTATGTTATATTTTTTTTTTGAGTTTACATATGCTGTAACTTCAGTTACCTCATTTAAAAAAATGCTTGCACTGCAATACTCACCTTCAATCTGACCCTGTCCCCTAAAGAATGTTAGTTCCTTAAGCTGATGACACTCGTCTGCTGGAGAAGTAGTATTTTTCCTGGTATGTCTGCAATGGTAGACTACATATATTATAATTTCAGAGAAAGTGTGGGCCAACTTCCTTTTGGCCTACTCCCATGAACCAAAGTGACTGAACCCCCCAGCCCCAGAGCCTCTTGCCAAAATATTGTTTTTTCCTGGCCGTGCCTGTACTTTTTATGTCTATAGACTTCTATGGGGCTGAATACTGACAATCTACTGTATAAGAAGATGGCTCCACAAAATGCAATTGTGGTTGACTACACAGGTATGGCCAGAAGAAAGAATATTTCATCCAGAGGTTTAAAAGGTTATACAGTTCCAGTGGCTGCCCGTTTCTGGTAAATTTGTACCTTGGACAAGTGAAGGGGTTTGCTTTAAGTCGGAGCTAGGCCAAAATAATAACTATACCTTCTCTGAGAGTACAGTTATCCTTTAAGTGATGGCTGATTTAATCAATGTGATAATCTAAAATAGAACTAAATATCTAAAGTATATTCAAAGTAGTAATATTAATTTAAATCCATGTTTGAACCACAAATTTCAATTATTTTATTTATTTTTGTCTAAAACAGGAGTAGGATTTGAGAACAGATTAGCAGATAAAACAACACTCTGGTTCAGCACTAACAACACAGTAATAATTAAATGAAGTGGACCATAGGAGATCTATTCATCTGTATTTATCTTGAATCTTGTATAACTAAAATGAAGACTAAACTACTAGTTCCTGCCCTGGAAAATACAAGCAATACATTTTTATCATAAATACAGTATATGTATATATACATTGCAGATTGGTCCTGATGTCAATGGGTAAAAATATATCTTTTTAATGGTACTCCAAGAGAGACCAAGAGAGAATAAAGTAGGGCCAGGACTAGCAATCTAAAAGAGGTGAAGGAAGTAAAATAGGTTGTATCTGAATTCAGTTTGGAACACATTTCAGATGCATTCAAATTGACTCGTATGGAGGAATAAAAGCAAGGCTTAGCAATACAGGGCAAAAGCAAGTGAGTATTATCAAATAATTCAAAGTTTTAACAGGTTATACAACTGAATTGTAACAGGTGATATTCAGAGTTGGGGAGATTTGATTGATCTAAGGTTTTGAAAATCACCTTTTGATTTTAGCTGGATTCAATAAAAAAAAAATGGTCACATACGAACTTTTCATGATGTTGTGATCATGTTAAAACTTTGAATTGTTTGATAATACTCACTTGCATTTATTGGAGCTTGTGCCCTGTATTGCTAAGCCTTGCTTTCATTCCTCCAGACGAGTCAATTTGAATGCATCTGAAATGTGTTTCAAACTGAATTCAGATACAACCTATTTGACTTCCTTCACTTCTTTTAGATTTCTAGTACTGGCCTTACTTAAATATCTTTGCAAGCCTCTAAGATATTAAGCATGTTTCTCAGTCTGATTGTCAGAGAAAGCAGTTAAATACACTGGTGAAATAAATTGGAGCTGTTTTACCTGCCAAGGATTTGTATTTCTCACCATCCACTCCTAAGATTTACACTGCTGTACCACACAGCACAGCCCTGCCTAGCAGAGGAGGGGACCTGATCTTTCTCTGCTGCCATTTAATTTCTACTTACGGGTCTCCTACCCACCCTGTGATGGACATTGAAATCAGTAGCAGCACACTGATACTTAGTCAAATTCAGGTACACTAATTAAATTGTAGAAAATATATTTAATGATGTATTAATGATTATAGCGCTGCATTGATTTGTGCCTTTTATATCTGCCTTTAAGGCAGCTATATAAAGGATGGGTGAGTAGGTTCATGTTTCCAAGATGTAAGTCTTTTGGAAGCAACTGAGTAGCTGAGAAAACTATAAGGAACAGGCACACAAAGGAACACCTGTTGCAATAGTATTGTAAATATTAGCCCTATTGCTACATTGATGCAGGGCTATTACAAGTCTATTGCCATGGAGACAATACTATGATGTAAGAGGGATCTGTCATGGCACTGTTGCCATGGCGTAAAGGGATACATATGTGTCAATAACTATAAAGATAGGGATATATGTGCACTACAGCCAAGGCAATGGAGGGGAATGTTCAATTTCTATGGTGATTGAAGGATGAGCCAACCTTGCTTTCCTTGTGATGGGGAGGGGTGACTTGAGTATGCTCATTGTATTTTGATTGCCAGCCACTAGGAGCTGTAAGTTGCAGTGCTCAGTGTCTTGGATTCCCAGGTAGACTATCATGTAGCCTTAGGGTTGGGAACGCATTTTTTAAAATGGGGACAAAAATCATGATTGTCTCCCTAATATGAACCCCGATTAGGAGATGAAGGGTCTTTGCCACTATATACCCCACGCTATTCATTGGTTCCTTTGGGTCACTGGGCCTTTCAAGTCTGTGTGCAAAAGCTAAACGTTCACAGGCAGTCCACTCTCTGTTATCATGGTTAGTAATATTAACTGTTATATCAAGCATATTTTTTTTAATAGAATTGAATATTAGACATGGAATTCAGACCATACACATCATTTACTTTAATTATGAATTTTGTCTTCCAGTCATCTGTCTTAATTTTGAGCATCTCCTTTGTTTTCATTTATGCTGGAGGGCCTGTTCCACTCTAGGATCATTAAGCACTGAAGATATTAGAAATGCAGAACTTACAATTTATGGAGGAGCCTTTCTTACACACAAACTTTAGTCAGTGGGGCAAGGAAATGGTTTAAATGGCAATATTACTGACATGTTAGCAAAATACATAAATGTAAGCAAAGATGATTCAGCCTTGTAAAATCTGATGTTTAAATGGAGCCAATATCATTATTAACAATTCTTCATATCTACAATTACCCGGATCAATTATATCACATCAGTGGATTTTTTCTTCATTCTTAAAAAAATGTATAAGAAAAATGTCAAGATATCCACTGTGAGAACATTTACAGATATTGCATATGTAATTACATAGTTAGTCAGGTTGAAAAAAAGACACATGTCCATCAAGTTCAACCTATAGAGATATGGAAAAAAAAGCCTAAACTCAACACTATGCCCACAGTTACCCACTGTTGATCCAGAGGAAGGAAAAAAAAACCTATAAAGCATGGTTCAATTTTCTCCAACAGGGAAAAAAATTCCTTCATGATCCCATAAGGCAATCGGATATTCCCTGGATCAACAATCTCTGATGCTTAATATACCTATAAGAACTCAATATCCAGTAATATTCTGTGCATTTAGGAATATATTTTTTAATACTTCTGAGAACTATTTTAGATCCAGATCCGGCTCACTTAAAGTGACATTAAAGTCATATGTTTTTTAAATTATTTTGAATGCTGATTAAATCACTTACAATAGAAGCTCCTGCATGCGTGGCTGTGGTGCCATTGATTTTAATGCATCGCCATGCCCCCTCCCGCCCCAGAATAAAGGGAGCCGGCCATAATGTGATACAGTGCATTCATAGTTACATTGTATTTGAGGTTGAATAAAGACATAAGTCCATCAAGTCCAACCTATTGTGTAGGCATTTATGTTTGAGCAGGTGTGTCCGTGTGTATTAGTCCATGTGGGATTTAGCTCTTAGGCATACCTGTACCCCTGTATGTTATGGTCTCCAAGGAACTCGTCCAGGAGTTTCCTGAATGATTCCACACTCTTAGCTCAGATCACTTCCTGCGGCAGCGAGTTCCAGACCTTAAACGCTCTAACTGTTGGAATTTTTGGTTGTGCCCTCTGGTCTTTGTTACGGAGCTAACCGTAAACAGTTTGTTAATAGTGTTGCTGTCACCCTTAAATAGTTTATACATAAAGATTATGTCCCCCCTTAGTCTCCTAACCTCCAAAGAGAACATATTTAATTTTAACAACCTTGTTTCATAGTTCAGGTCTTCGAACCCCTTAACAAGTTTGGTTGCCCTCCTCTGGACTTTTTCCAGCTCAAGGACATCCTTTCTGAGTATTGGTGACCATAACTGGACCGCATACTCCAGATGTGGCCGAACCAGTGATCTATAAAGTGGCAAAATTATAGACTTGTCCCTGCAATACATTCCCTTCTTAGTGCAAGACAGGACTTTGCTTGCTTTGTTTAGAGCAGTCTGGCACTGCAAGCTATTCTTCAGTCTGCGGTCTATAATATCCCCAAATCCTTCTCCATTTCCAACTTCCCTAGTGGCAAGCCCATAAGTGTATAGTCCATTTGCCTATTTTTAACTCCAATGTGCAGATCTCTACTTACCTCTTCGTAAAAGGTCAGCAGGTTGGTCTGGCAAGAACGATCCTTCCTAAATGTCAGTTATTATGCCATGATCCCGGATGAATTCCACTAAGTAATCCTTAATAATTCCCTCTAATAGTTTACATACTATGCATGTCAGACTAACTGCTAACAGACCACATTAGCCCTTCACCAGTCACTTGCCACTCTACCAGCCATTACGGGTTCCTTAAAAATGAGGAACAATGGTCTCGTTATCTCCTTGCTCAGTTCCTTGAGTACCTTGGGATGTAGATTATCAGGTCCTAATGCTTTATTTGCATTTAGTAGTTTAAGCCTATGTTGTATCCCAGTTTCCATCAACCACTCAGGTGTTAAATTGTGTGTTTTTTCATGTACATTAAACCCGCCTGTTTCCTCGGTGAATACCGACGAGAAGAAAGTATTTAGCGCCTCCGCCCTCTCCCTATCGTTTGTGAGTAACGACCCATTTATGTCCTTTATTGGGACTATCTGTTCCTTTCTCCCCTTTTTACTGTTTATGTACTGATAAAAAATGTTGGGGTTATTTTTACTAACTTCGGCGATATGTTTCTCACATTCAATTTTAGCTGCCCGCACTGCCAGTTTTTTATCTTTTATTAAATTATTTGTAGTTTTGGAATGCCAATACTGTCTCCTCCATTTTATACTTACAAAATGCTACTTTTTTTTCCTTAATGTGTTGTTTTACCATTTTATTTAGCCATATTGGCTTTGTTTTTGATCTTTTACTTTTGTTACCCAGCGGTATACACCTGGTAATAGCATTTTTTTATTTGTTCTTGAAACAGTCCCACTTTTGGTCAAAGTTTAGTTTATCAAATAAGTTTTCCCATTCGATTTCACCCACTATGTTGCATAGTTTATCAAAGTTTGCCTTCCTGAAGTTTAGGCTTCTCGTCCGCCCAACACCCTTCCCTTTCTTGCACCCAATATTGAAAGCAATCACCTTGTGATCACTATTGCCCAGTGCCTCCCCGATTACAATATCCTCAATTAATTCTGTATTATTGCTGATTATCAGATCTAAAATGGCATTTTCCCTAGTCGGGACCTCAACCATCTGATCCATGAAATTGTCTCGCAACATATTGAGATACCGGGCAGCCTTTGCCGATTGGGAAGTTCCATTAGCCCAGTTTATGCTTGGGTAATTGAAGTCTCCCATTACCACAACATTACCTTGTTTCCCCGCTATTTTTATTTGGGATTGTAGGTGGGCCTCCTCCTCTTCCCCTATATTTGGAGGTTTATAACAGACACCCACAATACGTTTACGGTTAGTGTTCTTTCTATCTAGTTCTAGCCATAATGATTCCACATCATCCCCACCAGCTGATGCAATATTGTCACGGATGTGCATAATGAGGTTATTTGTAGCATATATACATACCCACCCCCTTTTTGCCAGCCTGTCCCACCTGAACAGGTTGTACCCTTCTATGTTAGTAGCCCAATCATGTGTGCTGTCTAACCATGTTTCTGCTATTCCTACTACATCGTAGTCCTCCTCGAGTAACATAACTTCAAGGTCTGTTATTTTATTTTATTTGCTAGACTTCTAGTGTTGGTGAACATACATTTAATTTTTGTACATTTACTGGTTAAACGTTTGTTTCCCTCTTGCTCCCCACTACTAATTTTAATTGTACCTGTTACGGTTGGTCCATTCCTACTTGGATCACCTTGGGCAATTAGATTTGCTTTATTGACTACATTTAGTATGCTCTCTATATTCACTTTATTTACTACTTTTACTATGTTTACTATGTTGACTGGAGTGAGCCCACTATCTAATCCTGTATTTGTTCCTTCTGTGTTATCTTTCCTGAGCGGTCGTTTAATATTTAATTTTTTGGTTTTTATTTTACCCTCACCCCCCATTAACTAGTTTAAAAGCTCCTCCAGTCTTTTAGCCATTTTTCCCCCCAGAAATGCTGCACCTTCCCCATTAAGGTGCAGCCCGTCTCGACTGAAGAGCTGGTAACCAACTGAGAAGTCGGCCCAGTTCTCCAGGAAACCAAAGCCCTCATTCTGACACCAGTTCCGGAGCCACTTGTTAAGTTCCCTCAACTCGCGCTGTCTGTCCGGAGTGGCTCTTGGCACTGGCAGTACCTCAGAGAATACCACCGTGTAGGTCCTATCCTTCAGCCTAGCACCTAATTCTCTGAACTCCTTTTTTACGACACTCCATTTACCTCATATTTTGTCATTGGTGCCGATGAGCACCATGACAACTGGGTTGTGCCCAACCCCATCTAGCAACCTGTCAATTCGTTCCGCAAATTGCCGCCGGTAAGCAGCACACTCTTCGAGGCTCACGGTCCCAATGACAGATTACCCTGTTGGTTCGCTTGATGATGGAATCTCCCACCACTGGGATCTGCCTCTCCTGATCCTCCATCCGGCTCCCCTACTCGCCAGAGCAATCACTCCCCCCCCGGATAGAGGAGGCGTCCTGCTCCAGCAGGGTCAGCCCTGAACTAATATCCCCAACATCACGCAACCTGGCATATTTGTTGGGGTTAACCAGTTCAAGGCTGACCTCTCTCCCACTCTTCCCTTTACCCCGTCTTCTAACAGTGACCCAGCTTCCCACCTCAGGATCCTACTCCTCCGCACCCCCGCCTCATCTAAGCCTCCTTCCACCACAGCCTGGTGCGTTATGTCCAGACTCCTTTCCATGTTGGCTATGCTCCTCAGTGTTGCCAGTTTTTTGCTTAGATCCAGAATCTGGGCTTCCAAACAAACAACTCGCTCACATCAACAAGTGTATTCCCCCTCGAACCCCTGTTCAAGGAACGCATACATTGCGCATGATCTGCACCAGGTTGCATACCCACTCATGGAAGACATTTTCCCCTTTTATTTATATTATTTTTGTTTTTATTCTATTTTTCTGTCAAATAACTGCCCTGGGGATATTTTAATTTACAGAAGTCCTTAATTTAATTTAAATTTCCCTGTGGTTAATTTACTTTAATTTAGTTTCACTACAACCCTGGGGTTGATTTACTTTAATTTAGTTTCACTACAACCCTGGGGGTAAGTAATTATGTGCAGCCCTGTGGTTAATTACTCTTTGGCCCGACGGTTTATTACTCTAATGCTCTGTGGGTTGATTCCGCTACTGCCCTGGGTTTTACTTAACTACCACTATAGCCCTAGGGATATATTTAATTACACTAGGGCCCTTATGGTTATTTTATTGAAACCCTTGAGTTCTTTCAATTTTATTTTATTTAACCTTGGTATTAATTTAATTTAATTTCACTCTGGCCCTGGGGTTGATTACGCTTAATTACGCTATGACCCTGGGGTTGCTTAGTTTGCTGTCCTGGGGTTAAGGTAAATTAAGT
This sequence comes from Nanorana parkeri, assembly GCF_000935625.1. Classification (NCBI taxonomy): domain Eukaryota; kingdom Metazoa; phylum Chordata; class Amphibia; order Anura; family Dicroglossidae; genus Nanorana; species Nanorana parkeri. The sequence goes on along the minus strand of NW_017306371.1, from coordinate 583,208 downwards.
TACACTAAAGCCCTGGGGTTAAATTAA
>NW_017306371.1:526507-582496 GCF_000935625.1 Nanorana parkeri | reverse complement strand
ACATATATATACACACACACACTCACATATGTACCCTTAACACTTTAAGTACTACCGCTGGCCCCTTAGCAATATAATAGTACTATAATACTTTTAGAGACTAACAGTTATCAGTTAATATACAACACTAACAGATTAGTTTATGTAATATAAGTAAATAAATAATCCCCCCCTCCTTTTTTATTTTATTGATTTCTTTCTATCCCCCTATGTACCACTGTTACACCTCACACCTTCCTCCTATTCACTTTTACCCCTCTACAGCAGTACAAATCTTAAAGAACACTTTACAGCCCCCTCTCCCCAATCTCTTTCATACAACCTGCTCCTGATGCCAGTCACGTCTTGGTCTTGTCCAGAAGATCCTGCCTTCAGTCACAGCCTCCGTTTCCTCTTTTTTTGCTCCTCGAATCCGTCTGTCACTGCTCCCGACTGGCCGACCGGTCCCTCCGTCCATCCGTTCCTGCCACCAGTCCTCTCTCCGGCTCCCCGTCCTCCGGTCACGCCGGTCTCCTTCCTTCCTTCTTCCGCCCGTCACCGGCTCCGTCTGTTTACCTGCACCGTCCGTCTGTCCGGCTCCACGTCCCAGTCCCGCAGCTCTGGTCCACGGTCCTCCTCGACCCTGGTCCTCAGTCCCGCTCGATCCTCCGGTCCGATCCCGGTCCTCAGTCCCGGCGCCGTGGCACGCGACAATGCACCCAGCCGCTCTGCTCAGGCTCAGCTTCCGCTTCCAGGGTCAGTGATCACAGTGACTTGTGAGCTTGCAGGTGACTTGTGAGCTGGTCTGAGCAGCTAATTGTGCTTGAACACACTGAAAGTGGAGTGAACAAGCCCTGAAAGTTTAAATGTTTTAGTTTGCTGCAGAATCAGTCAATCTCCTGAGCACTGGCCCTGATATCCTGTTTTAGGGTGGCTCCTTTGCTCTGCAAGTGTCCTATGGAGCCACTCTTGTGTGTTCTAGTAAGCTGTGGGCGGATCCACAAATACACAGACAAAGCAAGGCACATCACTCCCCTGCTCCCTCCTCCTTCTTCCCTTTAAGCTAGTAGATGGACAGCTGCTGGAAACTGCTCTGTCTCTTGTGATTCTGTTCTGGGCAGGATGTTCAGGAAGGCAGAGCTGAGAGAGTTGGAGCTGTTCGAAAACATAATGACTGTTAGTGTTTGGGCAAAAATGTAAATAAATACTTTACTTGTCAAGCTATATTAGTTTGATATGGATTCATTATTGGGGAAAAAGTCTGAGAGTTTAATACTTTAACCGTACTTCTGAGAAGCTCACTTAGATTAGATACTCACAGACAGTTTGTCTTTATCAGAGTGATTAAGAATAAGCAGGGTGAGCAATCTTTAAGCAGGTTAGAGAGCCCATGCCTATGATGTCCATGGGGTTGACGGTTAAATACACATTTTAGAGTGAATTCATTTTCTTATCATTTTCTACAACCAGATTGGGCACTGGTTTTAATGGCCCCCAGGCGAGTTTTTGGCCCCTTGCCAGTCATTCTGTGCTGTAATACTTCTTTCCAGTCTGTCAGCTCTTCTGTATATAATGCATCTTACAGAATGGAACAGGGCTAAAGTAGAGATAGACATTCTTTTCTTCTGAAATACCTGGGAATTCCTGCCCTGAATAATTATAGCCCAGTATTTACCCAGTATTTGGTGTTTTTAAAGTTATCTTCAGGTTAGTATGATTTAGAAGATATCCTTTAATGTAGTCTGGTGTATTCAGGCATTACCATGTGAAAATCAAAATCCCAGGGCAGGTTCATACCCCATGTGTATCCATGCTATTTTTTATTAGTTTGAATGGAATATACATTTACAGAGAATTTATCATGGAAACATGGAAAAAGATTCTGCAGATATAAAGTGCTTGCATTTGATCCAGACCCTCCTTGTTAGTTTTATGCTGTTCGTGTATATCCATATCCAAAGCCAAAATATAGTTTGGGATAGAGTAGGGATTGGTTAAAACCCTGACTTTGTTTGGTTGTGTTCCATTGGGGACATTTTTATTTTCTTCTTGCTTCAAGTTTTCACCTTTATTCTTGCATTCTGAACCAGTAAACATTTTACATCTTAGATTTTTACTAATTTTCAGTATCAAAGACTATGGCCATCATGACACGTAGACTGGGTAAAGCTCTCAGACAGCAATAAAAATTGACAGGGGCTCTAACCCTTATAGACTCTATCCAAAATGAAAAAAAAGAAAAAAAGTTAATACATACACCCAAACCCGCTTATCATGGATGGATGATGGACACACCCCCTGCTGTTTACTTTGTATTCTAACAGCGGGTGCCAATGGGCTGTCAATCAGCTGCCAGCTCTGCTTTGCTGAGAATTTTCCATCGATGATTGCTGGGTGGAAAGGTGCCGACAGCGGCACTCATGGTAAAATTATTTCGGACGAAATTTAAACCATGTGCACCTGATTTTAGATTACTGTTTAGGATTGAAGGAACATGTGTGTGTGTGTGTGTGTGTGTGTGTGTGTGTGTGAAATTGCCCATCACCACCAATCATATGCAACATTAAAGACTGACTGTAATGTTGTAGGGCAGTTTAAATCTAATTGGTGCCCTGATGGGAAACAGACAGCTCTTAGCACTGACACATTGATACAAAGGTGTCCTTAGACGCACATTAAAATATTTTAAATACTTTATTCCCCATGACAATTATTGTGTGTGAGAAGTTATCTGCTCTGACTTTGGCTGTATTATCGAACAGATTGACTTCATGCATGGACCGCTTTAAACTGACCTTGTTCTTTAGTAGCTATTAAAATAATATGGTGGTTGTACAAATTCAATAAGGTCGCAAAATCACAATTGACAGAGGGAAATCATAAGGCATGTGAATGGCCCATACTCTGATCCGCAAATCAATACAGTAACATGGCAGCTGATAACTTCCACCTTGTAGAACACTGAAGGACTGCAGAGAAAATGTAGATCATTTAGGCAATGTCAAACCATAAATAGCAATTATGTCCTTTATTAAAAACAAATCGAAGGTGACTTGTTTCCCCCCTGTTACCACTGCTATTCATCATTCCATTAAAGACATCTCTTCCCGGTACTGTCTATAGATGATAAAGTGATGACATATTTGGTGTTGGCCAAATCACTTACTGGTAGCAGTTCCTGGTTTAGTCCTCGCGTGTGTTTGTAACAGAACCCATTTAATTGAGAAATTAGGTAGTACTGTAAAAATCTATGTTGTTCTTTTATCAATATTTTAGGGGTTAAAGAAAATTAAAACTGAACATTGGATAAGCAAATATTGTCTAAATAAAAGAGGTATGCATATTTTTTACTTGAACTTTGGAGTGATTGTGTTTTTGTTCCAGATCCATGCAGTAATCCAGCTTGAAACTTTGCCTATCTGCACGAGGTTCCAGTAATAAAGACTGGCCACTCTCCTTGTGGCTGGTCTTGTCTCCGCCCCCTTGTAGTTTTCGGGCGGATGGGTCCCTCCCACACCTCTGCTTTCTGAAGAAGTTATGTGCAGCACAGTGATGGTGTCATTGATACATTTTATTCAGCCCAGGCAGAGACCACAGAAAGTTAGGAACTCATTAGATGTCTGGCAGCACCAACATATATTTTTTGAACCCATTGCACAGATACAACAAATGTTTTCAATGCTATTTTTTACGGATTAAAATTCAGAATTAGGGTTTACATACACTTTAGTTGCCTCTTTATGTAGCTGATATCTTATTTCAACAATTGCTAAGCACATACAATATGTTGATTGCAGTTAAATATGATGTTTCCTCTTCGGGCTCTTTATTTATTATGATCAGAAAGATATGAAGGGAAAGCACATTAAAATATGAAAGTCACATCAGCAATAGGTTTACTTTAATAACAGCACAACAGCTGCTTAGAAGAAGCTTCACTTCATTGACATACCACTGCTTATGTCCAGGGAAGAAAAGTGACGTACACGGTACTTCTGTTTACGGGGAAGCAAAGGACTTACGCTGATTTCTTATTTGTCCTTGGCATTAATATTTTTTGAGTCACCGGACATTGAGCAAGCATGCAGCAACTCACAAGGCTTTATCTATATATTTATTTTAGGTCAACCACTAAACCACCACAATCAACATAGCATTCAGGCAGCTAGCAGGGAGGAACACTGTTGCCAATTTGCATGAAATGGACCCAGGACTTGTTTCAGTAGTAAATAGCTAAATCAGAACAATGAGGTCTTGCCGAATTTTAAGAGTTTCTTTGTAGGAGGATGCTGCTAAGGCTCCCTTTGATTCCTTGAAATTCTGTATATTTCTGCACTTTAAAAGGTGTCGAGATATTCCTGCATTTTGCTCTTGTGTAAGGCCACTAGTTGTTTCTTTGTTGTGGTCTTAATGACATGTATTTCTCAATCATTTTTGTGTGATCAAGCTTAGGACATGAACAAAGTAGGAAACATATGGCAGAATCCTTTTAACGTGAAACTGTTATAATCTATTAAGTGAGGCTGACATTACTGAACTTTTCTTTGAGAATGCTGGTTCCTTGATTGTTATTCTGATACTTTGACTTCAGTGCTCCCTGAGTCGCTGACCTGCAACAAGTATAGAGATAAGTAATTCTGACACTCATTTACATCATGCTTTTTTCAGTGCTGTTAGTGAAACATATTGAAGTCACAGCCATATTGACACAGCCAGGCATCTAGCAGTTTCAGAAGAAGGCCTGCAATGACACCACCCATACTTCTCTCAAGGCAGAGTCACTTTAATTATAGCACAGTATAGGATACTGACAATATTGGTGCTGCTGTTCTTGACTATAATCGTACACCGCATTGGAAAAATCAGGAAGGAATTTGCTTTTGGAGACAGAGCAAGAGGCCAGTGTTCTTTTTTCCACCACATTCAAGGGCTGAGGTATGGCATCACTCATGCCAGATTTGCAGTAAGTCCCTTTTACACAGGTGGCTGCCATTTCCGATTAGCAGGGGATGCATGCACAGATCCCCTGCTGATTGAAGCAGTTCCGAATGGATGTCACTGTTGTAACATCCATCGCTGTCCAGTATTTCACTCCATCTTGTGATGAAGCAAAACTGGCCTTACTGGATCCATGTTAAGACTATAGGGGGTCGGATGTAAAAGGACATGTGTCCATTGACATCAAATTACCCCCTATCTGTCACAATCAGGTCTGCCAAAATGGAACTCTGTTCCATTTGGTTTTAAGGGCCTGGCAGGAGTCAGGGGTATTTGGATGTAAGTGGATACACGACTGTGTAGATCCAGCTGCCAATAGACTAGAGCTTCCACCTAAAAAACTGGACCTGATCAGAGCACCTATCTGAAAAGGGCTCTAATACCGAACAAGGTGTTTGGCAGTGATGTCACATTGAAATCTAGTGGGACACCTCTACAGACTTCCATGTGCTTGCTCAGGATCTCCTCCATTTTTTATTTAGGGGCGAAAGAAGAGAGGGGCCATCAACTTGCTCTGTATGGGGGTAAGTTAGGCGGCAGATAAGCACCCACATACAAGCATCCCATTTCCAGATATAAGGGCTAATAAAGAACACTGTGTCCATCAGGATCCGGCTCCAGTTCTTTAGGAGGGTTGCCCTTTTCTGTTGACCCTTCTAAAAGACCCTTTCAATGCAAAAGGGAATGTGGGCTGGTATCAGCATATCAAGGTGCACACACTAGCTGCATCCTTGCCAGGAGTATAACAAACTGCATACCTATTGTTCTTTTATATTTTATTTTTAAAATGTTTTTTTTTAAACTTTCTTCTGGTGCTGTAACTTTGTAAAATACAGATTCAACACTTTTGCAAAATAGCTTTTAATAGGCAATTATTACATTTTCATCAAGAAATGCAATAGTTCCCCATATCAGCCCTGCTAATGTTAAAATCAATTGTGGCTATGAATGTGCTGCAAACTTAATATGTGTTACAGTATCCACTATATACCATTGAAAAAAAAATTGTAGAATGTCAGCAAATGTGTTTTTCTCCATTATATGTGTTGGGAAAATTCCCCCAGAGGAATGTGTATTGAATGTGCGTTTTACTTAGAGCAGCTGTTACCTAGCGAAATGTGTAATGAATATGCTGGTAAAACCTTTATAAACATGCCTGGATGTATATCTGTCTCCTTCATAGCTTAAAGTTCTTTAAAATAACAATGGGAACAAATAAAACAGCTGTGAGGTTTTGTTTGCAGTGCTGCTCCCTTGCTGGGAGATTCACCCTCTCTATATGACCTGGTGACCATTGTATTATTAGAAATTGATAGAAAATCAAAAATGTTCAGTTGTCACTGGATCAGGAGATGAGGGTAAATCTTACAGTTTTGGTTACAGAAGTCTAAGTGGGGATTTCCTCTCAATTTGGAGAGATTTCGTATCACTACCTGTTGTGTCTCTAAGGGCAGGATGTGGATTAACATCTCCCTAGAAGACATACATTGCATTGGTTTTAACCAATACTTGTTGTACCCGTAATAAAAAAAAAAGTGTTGGCTTTAGAATAAGGACCACTTACCTGATAGGTCTGAATACCCATTTAAGCCAAATATTTTTTGTTTCTTGTTATTGATTTTAATTACCATTTTCATTAAAAATGTTATAATTCCTTGTTCTCCCAACATATAGCTCAGATTATCATAGACAAGTTAATTGACTAACACTTCCTTACAGAGATGTTCTGTATATAATTAAGGTGACTGTATGGATAACCTGACAGAGTGTCTTGCCCAATAGCCTACTGTATTTTCATCTATTCAGTGAATAGAACAACCTGCCCTCACTGATAAGGTTTAATTATCATTTCTGCCATAATGTGTCCACTAAAACCTCAACCAGGGACTACTTAGCCTCAGCATATGTTTCAAAAATAATTACAATAAATTAAAAATATAACAGCCTACACAGATCCTTCCCTTTTTATTTTTAATACTTTGGTCTTCACCAGCCAAGGGCATACAAATTACAGTTGAGTAAGGATTCATGAAATGAACTAAGTTTACATTCTCTGTTTAACAAAGAACAGTGTTTAGGTTAATGCTTTTATTTCCTTCTGTTTTCTCTGCAAAAGGACACTAGAGCAAAACTGCAGTGAGCAGCTGTATGTAAACCAAGTACTAGTATAATGGTATAGTTTGTTGGGATGAGTTAGGACTAGTGATGAGCACAAAGTGCCTGGGGTTGATTTGCTTGAACCCAGCCAGAAATGCAGATTCAGTGAAAGTCCATGTGAACTGAACCCAGGGAACCTGTTCTAGCAACCACTGATTCTGCGCAACCCGCACAGTGTCATTAATTGCTAGGATGCTAATGAATAGGCCACACTGAGTCAATGGTTTTTGGGATGCAGACGGGCGCACCATAACAATCAATGACACTGTTGGGCCAGCTGTGTGTTAGCAACCAATGATGCCATGCGCCCCACACAATGTCATCAGTGGCTAAGATACTAGTGGTCCCACAATGTCATAGGCTGTTATGGAGTGCCCGTCTGTGATTTGTAACTAATGATGCTGTGGGTGCGATTCTGCCATGAGTCAAACAAGGATGCTGTGCAGATCAATTACTAGGACACAGTGAGAGGTGTGTTGGGTGGATGAACTAACCAAATTGTTAGCCTGTTGGACAAACTGCAAATAGCTTGGGTTCAGTTTGAACACATGGTTACCCCAAACCCAAAGCTCATCCCTTAGGTTTTTATTGCCATCTTAGTCCCCACTTGAAGACTTACCCACTGTGACCATTGTCCTCAGGACTGTAAGTGAGGGGAAATCTAAATGTTGAATTTTCACAGGATCAGGAATAGAGGTGAAATGGATAAACAATGGCTTTGGTGACAACTATCTAAGAGATAAATTAATCTAGAATTAAAGCACCACACCTTGAAATCTATGAAGTCTAACAACAACTTTATTCAAGATTGTTTTCAAAGCCAATGTGTTTTGGGGATTGCAGCACCACCCCCTTCATCGGTACTCATAAAAATGACAAAGTGACATTATATAGATACAGACTCAAAATTAAGGACAATGTTGTTAGACAGTGTTTTTCGCACAGGAAAACATTTGGAACCAACTGTTGAAGCATGCTGCTATGCAAATGTAGCACTCACCCCCAAAGGACATGCCAGAATAACCCGGGTATTTCTGTCCCCAAGCTAAAATAAACCGCCCGAATAGGATCTACAGCACAACAACACAACTTAGAGAGTTTTGTAAGCAACTTTACTTAACAGTATATATATATAATTGTCAAGCATTGCATAAAATAACTCAATAATTGAAGAAAAATAGTCAGCAATTTACAATGAGTATTCAGACACTGAGCAGCCGTGGCTATATATCTACTGAGTGGTGCAGTAATGAACTATCTCATAGGCCATCATTGACTTTGAACACTTGATTACTGATGTCCCAGTCCCAAGTAATCTCCAGCCACAGCAGCCAGAATCACCCGTCCTCTCTAAAGAAGCAGTCTCCTGGGAATCAAAGTCCCCACACTCTCTCACAGCACAGCTTATCCCCGTCTCTGTACTGCAATTCCCACAAGTCTCTGCATCACAGACCGTGCAAAGGTCAGTTAACCATTTACAATCAGTGTATTATTTATTCATGTAGCAACTCATGTATATAGGGACTACATAAACAACACTGTCCTAATAACACTTTTTCTTTTGAGTCCATATACAAAGTATATAATCAATATACCTTAACAACTTAGTTGAATACCTGAATTTACCTACAATACAACAAAATTTTACTGCAGGTTAAAGAAGCTAATTAGTATCTGTGTTGTCTGTTCAGATGTGTTGCAGTTAGGTGATAGAAGATACTGCAACATATTTTTTTATGTATTCAGGACGATCATAGCAATGTATGTAAATGAATGATAAAATACACAGTTACATGTATTATCATGCACTGTTATCGCATAGTCAAAGAATATATTTTAATACTTTTTTTCTTAACATAAATCTGAACCAATCCAGGCTGCCAACAAAGACACAAATAAATGCAGCTCTGGATTCATTAATACATTTACATTGTCTACTTATTTAAGCCTCTTGCAATCTGCTATAGAACAGAGCTCAGAATCTTCCAAGAAGAAACAGCACAAGAATTCAATCAATTGTGCTGCAGTACTCATGTGCTAATAAAGAACATACTTATAGAAGAAGAGAGCATGTGCTAATAAAGAACATACTTATAGAAGAAGAGAGCAGAGTGCAAGAGACCTGGACTCATCAGTGTGATCGTTTTCCATTTACTGTCCAATCACAGACTGGGAGATGGACAACACATGTGTTGCTTAACTGCATCAGAAACAAATCAGGTTTCCTCCTCTGCCAGAGAGGGCTGTGCTGTGTGGAAGAGCTGTAAAAATTTCAGAACCGGCTGGACAGGAATACAAATTACTTGTCAGGTAGAACAGTTCCCATATATGTATGCCATCTGTGTATTTTTATCATAGTTTGCATGGAGTTCAGATTAACATGTAAACCTTTATACACACACTTAAAAAACACCCGTTAATGTACATTGGTAAGGGTTAGTACATGTAAGCACTTTTAAAAAGTAATTGTATGCCTATAGATGGTTGCAAGTACATTTTCCATATTATGCAACACAGATCACTTTAACATACATGTAGGGCAATGGAAAAGAATGTGTCTCAAAAAAGCACTGTGCAAGGAGAAAATTTAAAAAGCAAAAAAAAACAAAAAACAAATCATTAATATTTTGCCAGTTTTTAAATCTAATTTAAAAAAAAAACAATTCCGACATGAAAAACTGCATTAGGTAGAAAGTGCAGACACATACCTGCAAAAACATCTAAGACCCGCTGTTACATCCAAATCCCAGAGAGTTCTGACATGTAAAATTCCAACAATTTCAGGTAGTGTCAGAGCTTTGTCCTACCCCCTGACTCTCACATATTCATTTTGGTCCATCACTATGATTGGCTGCCTCACCGGCCAATATAAAATATTTCGAAAATATAAAACGTAGTATAGAATTACACTTTTCATCCAAGGTTAAAAGGAGCATCTGGAGCAATGTTAAAGGGTAAAATATGTTAATATATCACAACTATCTCAGCCTCCCTCTCCCTATGCTATCTAAACCATATTTTTTTACATACCTTAAATCAGCCTTTTAAAACCAGTGTGCCGTGGCACCCTGGGGTGACCCTCAGCTTCCTCAAGGGTGCCTCGAAACCTTGGGATTGTAGAACTCTGATATGAAGGATGACTGAGGATGACAATGTGAACGGGGAATAAGACCTTCTGTTATCAAGGGGGGCTCTACTGTGAAGGGGGGACTTTACTGTGAAGGGTAACCCCACTTTTTTGTGGTGTCCCCCCTTAAAATCCCTTATATTTTAGATTGGTCAAGATTTTTCATACTTTAAAAGGGCACAGTGATTGAAAAAAGTTGAAAAGCGCTGCCTTAAATCAGGGATTGACCTGGAATGGGAGTTATAGAATAATCCTGGTAGCTTTTCAATCCCCATTTAATTCAGTGCTGTTCATTTGCAGATTTTTTTCTCCGTAGGTCTCAGCGGGGAGTCATCTCCATGTAACTAAACTCAGGCTAGAATCTGGATTCCTTTGTATCTTGAAGTTCTTCCATATGTGTGGTTTTTATTTAGTTTAAAAACTGATATTGAAAGAATTATATTTCTGCCCAAATAACCATAGCGCAGTGATTTCACTATAAATTAATAGAAATACAAGTTTATTCCCAGTTGTACCAATTCAGTCTATAGCATTTGCACATCTGTTCATATATCCTTTGATCTGGTGGGCATAAGGCAAATGCCCTTTTTCTACATTGATTTACCAGTCCCCGTACACCTCTGGTTGAGCTGCTGTATGTTCTACTGCTTCTTAGTACAGCATCTGAAATTGTGTATGCCTTTCTATTTTATTTTTATTTCTAGGACTTTGTAAATATAGATAAATCCAGTAAGAGAAGCAAACTCTGCCCAAAATAATATGAATTAGCAAAAGGTGAAGAACAGAAAAAAATATTCTAGATATCTTAATATTTAACCCAGAGGGCCAGTAAATTACAAGTAGCCTGTCCTTCTCTGCTATTTATTCATAATATGAAGACATCGCAGGAATCTTGTATAAATATTCATCATGTTTTTCCAATCTTTTGCTAATACTATTTTTCTTATAATCAAGACAAAATCTTAAATTGGCTGGGACTTTCAGATAGACAGTTTCTTTTAAAAACAAGTAACCCTTCGGGTTCAATTTTGGAAATGCTCAATTTAACTCTGTCTAAGCATAATTTTGCCTTTTGAAAACTAAGAGTCTGTAAAGCCCAGCAGCACATAGCCAATCCACAGACAAGACATGTCCATCTTTTTCTGTCTTGCCTGCTGAGCCATGACCTTATCTTTGTTTTGCCTGAAACAAAGTATGGCATGAGATACACAGTATTTTTAAACTGAACAGTCACACACATTTTGAATCTCCCTCTCAATTTTTCATTTTACGACGGAGACAATTTAACTCACATAGCAGCTAGAGTGAGAAAAGGTCATGGATCCCTTTCCCAGCCATCAAAGTGACGAAGTGGGTAAAAGAACGAGCAGTTTAATGAAGAGTTCTGGTGTCACAACGGAGAGAAAAAGATCTATTTTCCCTCCAGATAAGAGTCTTGTCTCCCTCTTCTTGTGTGATCTGCTGCTTTCTCTCACCACTCATGTCCTTTTCTCCAAGCTCTTATTTTTCTCTTTTCATCCTAAATTAATTTGTATGTTTTGGTTGCCAGGTAAACTGAACAAATCACTGTATCAATGAAGGGGGAAATACATCTATTACCTGAATCAATCCATCCTAGAGGAGCTTTTTAGTGCCAGGGAATAGAGTGTAAACGTGCCTGTACAGGAGGGAATAAACAGACTGTTGATGGATCATTTTTTTCTATCTGAAATGCCCATATACTAGATAGAACATGAGAGCTATACATGGTTCCAGCTTTTCTTGCAGCATCTTGACTTATTTAATTGTTTTCTTAAAACAAATGTTATTTATCATTTATTTTACAAATTCAAAAAAAAAAGAGGTGGTTTATGGGTTAGTGGGAATAACAGTTCAAATAAATTCTGTGCTATATAGTGGGGCCAACTGTGCATCCAGAACCATTGGTTTATAACACAGACAGCCTAAAGTTAAAGAATCATATATGCCGACTTAAATACAACTCTTTCAGGTGGTTTTTGCCATCGTCATTGCAGGGTATGGAAACTGTTGGTTCTATGGAGTAGGGCTTGGGGATACCCAGTCATAAAGTGGGGTCAAGGAACTTTGTTATAATATAGTGGACACTAGATGGTACCAGTATGGAGAGCTTTCTGGTTCCTGTTGCTAATGGCTTTTTCATGAATGGCTCTTTATGTATTTTTTGGCTATTCAAGACCAGACTTTAACTTGAAATTGTATGTACAGTACCTTATTGTATTCTTCCTGACATGCTTTTAGTACAATCCCTTAACATGTTATAATTTGGGAGTACAGTGGCTTATGGTACAATGAGCCATTTAGGTAGTATCCACAAATAGGCTTTATTTACAAGGGTGAAATTGTTTAATTGTGTATATTTTGTATGCAATGAGAATTAGTTCTAGATAACTAGATAAGTGGAGCTAACAGGTTTATATCTTTTGGAGTGAACCCTGCGGTTTCCTTATGATCTCAGAATTGCCACCAAAGATGGAGGCGTACTTTAAATGATAATTATGAGAAATGTTGGATTTAAACTACCAAAATATCAGTCAGATTACAGTAAGCCAAAAAGGCTCTGTGTGCAACAAAAGGGGATGTCCCTCAAATAAGGGTCCAGTTTTGAAAATTCACACGTATAAAGTCTAATGAAGCACCAAACAAACAGTCTGAGAGTCCAAAAATGTTTAACTTCGCTACTGGTTCACAAATCACAATATAGAACAGCCAACATGTTTCAGGGGCTGCAATAGAAGGTTCACTGATTCTTGCTACACCCAATGCAGCAAATACTTAACTCTTGGTGATTTGTGCCAGTTTCCAGTCCTTATAATTACTTATTATGTTTAAGTCCTGAAGAAAGGAAAGGACTTTGAGCTCGTATTACATAGTTACATAGTATTTGAGGTTGTGTGTGTGTGTTTGTATAGGTCCTTGAGGCATCTCATTCTTAAGAGTACCTGTACCCCTGTATATTACGGTCTCTCAGGAAATCGTCCAAAAGCTTCTTGAATGATTCCACACTATTTGCTGAAATCACTGCTTGTGGCATCGAGTTCCAGACCCTAACCGCTCAAACTGAGAAGAACCCCCTTCGCCCCTTGTGTTTTAATTTCAGTTTTAGGTGGTGGCCTCTAGTTTTTGTTACGGAATTAACCTTAAAGAGTTTGTTGCCAATGTTGCTATGACTATAGAACATCTTGTACATGAAAATCATATCCCCCTTAATCTCCTTACTTCCAGCGTGAACATATTTAAATTTAGTAGCCGTGTCTCATAGCTCTGGTCCTCCATCCCCCTAATGAGTTTTGTTGCCCTCCGCTGGACTCCCTCCAGCTCAAGGACATCCTTTCTATGTACCGGTGCCTAAAACTGCACCGCATACTCCAGGTGAGGCCAAACCAGTGATGTGTAAAGTGGCAAAATTATAGACTTATCCCTGCAAAACATTCCCTTCTTGATGCAGGACAGGATTCTACTAGCTTTGCTTACAGCAACCTGGCACTGTAATCTATTGTTCAGTTTGTGGTCTACAATGACCCCCAAATCTTTCTCCATTTCCGACTTCCCTAGCGGCATACCCATAATTGTATAAACCATTTGCTTATTTTTGATCCCAAAGTGCATAACTTTGCATTTATCGACATTAAACCTCATCTGCCACATAGTTGCCCACTCCCCTATTTTATCCAGGTCCTCCTGTAATGTTATACTATCTTGGTCCGTTTCTATTACTCTCCCAATTTTGGTATAGTCAGCAAACACTGAGATATCGCTGTTTACTCCGTCCCCGATGTCGTTAATAAACAGGTTGAATAGCATGGGTCCCAGCACAGAACCCTGAGGCACACCGCTAATGACACTAGCCCAGTCTGAGAGGGCACCATTTATTGATACTCTCTGTACCCGTTCGTTTAGCCAGTTCTCTATCCATGTACACACCCTTCCATCTATGCCCATAGACCTCAGCTTGTATAGTAAGCGTTTATGAGGTACCGTATCAAAAGCTTTTGCGAAATCCAGATATACCACATCCATAGCCCTCCCTCCATCCAGATCCCTACTTACCCCCTCGTAAAAAGTCACTAAATAGTACTACTAAATAGTCTTTAATCATTCCCTCTAACAGTTTACAAACTACCGATGTAAGACTAACTGGTCTGTAATTCCCAGGTTGGCATCTTGCCCCCCTTTTGAATATTGGAACTACTGTAGCCCTCCGCCAGTCACTTGGAACTCTACCAGTCATTAGAGAGTCCTTAAAAATGATGAATAATGGTCTTATTATAACCGCGCTTAGTTCCTTAAGTATCTTGGGGTGCAGATTATCCGGTCCCAATGCTTTATTTGCATTAAGTAGATTTGTTGTATCCCGGTTTCCATCAACCAATTGGCTATATTTTGTGATGAACTAAGTGTTTCATCATAGACGTCAAACTCGTTTCCTTCCTGAGTGTATACTGAGGAGAAAAAAGTGTTCAGTACTTCTGCCCTCTCCTTGTCATTTGTGACTAACTTCCCGCTTATGTCCTTTATTGGGCCTATCTGCTCCTTTCTCCCCTTTTTACTGTTTATTTATTGTTAATTTTTTTTTTTATTACTATCTGTGGCAATATGCTTTTCACACTCTATTTTAGCTGCCCGTATTGCTAGTTCGCATCTTTTTTTGCTTTCTTTGTAGATATGGAACGCCAATGCCGTCCCCTCGATCTTATATTTTATAAATGCCACTCGCTTTTCTTTTATGTGATGCTTTACATTTTTATTCAGCCATACAGGTTTTATTTGTGATCTGTTACTTTTATTACCCAACGGTATACATTTGGCAATGGCAATATGTAATATGTTTTTAAAACATTCCCACTTTTGGTCCGAGTTCAGTTTATGAAATAAATTTTCCCATTTGATGTCCCCCACTAGGTGGCGCAGTTTATCAAAGTTAGCCCTTCTGAAATTAAGGGTTTTTGTCCTACCAGCTCGCTTTCCTTTCCTGTATTCAATATTGAAAGTAATCACATTGTGATCACTATTGCCCAGTGTCTCCCCAATTACAATGTCCTCAATTAACTCTGCATTATTAGTGATGATTAAATCGAGGATGGCATTTTTCCTAGTTGGGACCTCCACCATCTGGTCCATGAAATTGTCTCGCGACATGTTCAGAAATAGGCCTGCCTTTGTTGAACTTGAGGTTCCATTAGCCCAATTGATGTCCGGGTAATTGAAGTCGCCCATCATGACTACATAGCCCTCCCTCCCAGCTATTTCTATTTCGAACAGTAGATGAGCCTCCCCCTCCTCCCCTATATTTGGAGGTTTATAACAAATACCCACAATTAGTTTACGACTATCGTCGGTTGTATCCAGTTCCACCCATAAGGATTCCACGTCCTCCCTACCATTTGACGTGATCTCGTCCCTTATATGCATATTTAGATTATTTTTAACATAAATGCAAACACCCCCCTCTTCTCCCACCTCTGTCCCTCCTGAACAGGTTGTACCCCTCTATATTGGTGGCCCAATCATGTGCGCTGTCTAGCCAGGTTTCCGCTATTCCCACTATATCGAAGTCCTCCTCGAGCATCATAAGTTCAATTGGTTCATAAATGTGTTGGTATTTGTAAGCCATTACTAAAATTTTAAGTTTTAGACTCTCAGGCTGTTTGTTTGGCACTCTTATTAGACTTTATACAGAGACATGTCTGGTTATGTCCCACACATAATAGAAGCAGATACTTTCCTTTAGGTTTGAAAGGATTTCTGCACTGTTTTCAAACTGAGCATATAACATACCCCTAGTACAATTACAAACTGAGCATATAACATAGCCCCAGTACAATTACAGAGAGTTGGGCCAGACACACAACTTTTCATGTTGTATGATAACCGTCTGCATAATGGCAACAGTCCCATTAAAAGGAAAGATGGTAAACTATAGATTATATTTAGATACTTTCCAGCTCCACATAACATGTTCTCTCTTTTTTTACCTTCTTGTTTAATATTTTTAAAGAGTTTTGTATCGCCCTAAAAAAAAAAAGCAAGAAACTTTTTCTGGGGAAGTTATGTTACTTGATGTGACCCCCCCCCCCCCACATACATTATTACATAAGCTTTTACTTAAAATGGAAGTTGATGCTATCAAAAGAGTCAAATGCTTAGTAGGCTACCAAGACTACAACCAGAATTAGCCACAGTGTACTGAGCAGCTTCAAATTCTTCAGCAGCTGGACACCACTGACAACTGACATATCTTTCACCAAAAGGATTTTATACTTTTTATGGATGAAAAAATTAAACTTTTAAAATATACAATAATATTTGCCACCTTTGACACCAATAGGCATATAACAAAATCAAAATGAAAAGTTATTGTACTTAATTTTAAATGCTGTTAATGATTGATGACATGGTAAAATACTGTAAATATGGGTAGTAAATTCTTGTGCTCTCTTTGTCTCTCTTCTTCACAGTCATATGACAGACCCCATAATATTTGTCAAACAATGCTGTAAGGGATTCTGCATAGATATTCTTAAACGCCTTGCAAAAACCATTGGCTTTACCTATGATCTATATCTTGTGACCAATGGCAAGCATGGGAAGAAAATCGAGGGAGTATGGAATGGAATGATTGGAGAGGTAATATCTATCATCATCTATTACAATTGTTTAAATTTTAAAATTATCATTATGTTGAAATGATACATTCAAATTATTCATGCTCTGTGTAGTGTATTTTATTAAATTGTTCAGTTTATTACTTAAAGCAGACCTGGTAATTTAGTTACCTGGTAATAATAAAGATAATGTGCCAAGTGCAGTAACCCATAGCAACCAATCACCACAGGACCAGAGGAAACTAAATGGAGACTGGCTGATATGGGTTACTGCACTTGGCACATCATCTTTATTATTTACACTGCTTTACTGATTGTGTGTTTGTTTGATATGGCCAGGAGCAATGTTCCAAACACAAGAATTCACTGAAACCAATCAGACTTTGCATTTGACTGGTGTGACTATAGTAAACTGGAATCTGATTGCTTTCTATGGGTTACCGCATTTCACTCATCATTACAGCTCTGTGTACTTTTGTATTGAATGTGTATTAAATTCAGATACATGCATTAAAGGTTCCTTGTGGCAAGCAGGAAGCTAGCCCTTGCAGAATGGCAATGACAGACTCTGTTTTTCTTTAGAAAGGTTTTCTTAAATCATTAAAGTTTCGATGTAAAATTGGACTCCAAATGAAATCTCTTAAAGCTGATCACCAGGCAGACAGTTAAATACACCATTGGAATACACATATGTACTGTATATAACTGTATTCTGTATTTTCAGCCAAATTCTTTTTTTAAATTCTTTTAGACCACTATTGTGAGTCATAAATGTAGCAATGTTTCCTGCCCACCTGCAGCTTACTAACTGGACAATAAAGGAGCAACAACGCAGTGTTGTCATCAATGGTCTTGCTCAGGGGGCGAGATAGGCTAAGACTCTTTTTTTTAAACAAGCAATTCTAAAATTGAGTCAGAGTCACTTAGATGTAACTGATACTGAAATGCTACAATTAAGAAGAAACCAATGTCCTTGGAAGGCCATTGGTTTAGAAAGGTGACAGTGCTTACCTCAATGTTTTAGGGAAACAAGAAAATCTTTGGAGAGGATTGAATGCAAAGAGTTTTTAAGATGCAGAAAGCCAACAAGAGCACTAGGAATAAGTGTAAAGTAGCAGAAGAATGGGATGCCAATAAGCAGAAGAATGTCCCTAGTATTGGACATTCACATTGTTGCAAATTTCTATAACGAACCTAATTTGCCCCTACTAGAGAAAAGTATTTATGACCATATTTCATTTCTTTGCCAGACAGTGGTTGTAGAAAGGAGAGAAATAAGCGATGGAAAAGGGTATAGGATCTCTCATCTATTGCTTATAAACAAAAGGGTATAGAATCTCATATCTATTGATTCTAAACAAAACAGAATAATTATGCTTATTAAGTTTGTTAATCCTACTAGTTTTAAATGATAAATTAAGTACATTTAATTTTGTGAAACCAAACCATAGAACAACTGGATAGTGGAAAGAACAGTTCTTTTTACAGCCAGAACATTTTGTTAATCCTGGAATTAGATGTCGTATATTACAAAAAATACAAACTAGTTGCCAAAATGTGAAGGTATTTAGGCAAATACCAACCTCCTGTTCTGTTTGGTATTTCTCAATACAGTTAATACAATTAGTATGCTTTAATCGTGAAGTAAATAGGTTAATCTTCTTGCATCTATAATAATGGAACTCATTATTCCTGCAGGCAGCCCATTTTTAAACATCCAGTTCTGAAGTGTTTCTAATAATCAGAAAGGATATTCATAAGGCACATTAACAAGGAACAATTCCTGCTTGTAGAATTCATAATCATATTCTAGTTTTCCGCTGGAGACCCATAGACACACACCTTTGATCTCCAGTATGGTTGGTAGCCCCTAAAGTGTGTTGTATATAAAGGCTTTATGGAAATTATACAGTCCATTTTCAGATGGGTAAACTCATGCTTGTAAATTTGATCTGCATACAGTATGTGTATGTGGGAAAATAATTATTTAGTTTAACAGCTTGTATGTAAAAATACAATCAATGCATCACCACTCTGTTTTTCATTTCCTCCACGGAATAATAATGCAAATATTTCCTGAAATAGTTTTTGAAGCTGCTGACTGGATAGTATGAAGTGAAAGGAGATGCCAATCAAGCAGCTGAATATAGGGTTTCATTACAGCTCTTTCACCCTGTTGTAAAGTAGCCAGCTCTCCAAGCTTGTGCCTTACAATCTCAGTACAAATCAAATGTGTTATCTTATTTATTCATTTATTTATGTTTGCTTGCTATAGATTAAAATAAAATAAAATAAAACCATTTTTGTAAGACAATATTACTAAAGGAAAACTGTGTTTGTCATGAAAAAATGCTGAAGTGTTTAAAGTATATCTAAAGTAACTGTTGAGATTGAGTATGGAAGGGTTAGAACCCCTGTTATTGTTTTATTGCTAGAACTGGGATATATATCTAGCATGAAGAGAAATTCAGGTGTGTGATATCTACCAATTTAAAAACATGCAATTGATGTTTTTCCAAGGTTTTTTTATTTGTATAAAAACTGATTGGTCAAATGAGGCCAAAGTGCTTTATATGGATTTAACATTTCTTTTATTGCTGCAGATAGGGATGGCAGATCGAAAATTTTACAACTAGGGTCCAGTTAGTTTATGATTGGGCAAAGTCACCAAAGTTATCTAAATATAATGAAACAATGCATCTATAAGTACAAAAATACCACTTCAATAATTCTAAATGCCTCATTCACTTGTTTTACTGTAGACCACCTTCCTCAGAGGGTGTGGCCTCCCAAAGAAAGTGTTTACACCACAGAAGACATGTAAAAAAGATGCCACATTTTTGTATGATCCCAACTGTAATGAAGTCAGTTCCTGACAAAATGATTTGTCATGTGGTCTATCTGAGCACCCCTTTATCTGCGAGCCTCCCTTCCAGTACCCCACATTTGAAACTTTATTTAAAATTTTGCACATTCAAGAGTAAATTGGTTGTTTACATGATTACAGAGAAGTACAATTAACTTCTTTAAAAAAATAAAATAAAATAAATATATATATATATATATACACTGTATATATGCGGTCAATTGACATGGAATTTTCAGACCAAACCGGAAACTGAAAATTTGTCAGGCCGAAACCGAAAATAATTTTTTTCTAACCTTTTTAAAATTATTTTTTTAAGATTTTTATTTGTTTTTTAAGTTTCCTGTTGGGGACTGTGGGGAAATACCAGGGGTCAAAACAGACTTCTGATGTTTCCCTTTTGAAAATAGAAAAAGAGAGTTCTCAATCTCTTTTTCTGCAGCCCCTGTTATGAATGAACAGGAAGCCTCAATACTGAGTGCTCATGCACATTAATAAACTGTGGACATAGTATGAGTTACCATGTCCACAATCTTGAATGAACAGGAAATGATGCAGAGCACTTCCTGTTGATTCATAATTGGGGACACGATAAATATACTATGTTCTCAATTATTTACAAGCAGTGCTGATCACTGAGTGCTTGTAACCGCTCTCCATCCTGACTTGCTGTCACAGGAGGCTGAGCAGGCGGTGTAGGAGGATAGCCTGGTATCCAGTGACAGCGCTGACAGCTGACTCCTCCCTCGCACCGCCAGCTCAGCCTCCTGTGACAGCTGCAAGCTGTCTCCTCTTCGCACCACTCTCCATCCTAATCTGCCTGTCACAGGTGGCTGAGCGGGGTGGTACGGGAGGAGAGCTCGACCTCCTGTGACGCCGCTGACAGCACTCTCCTACCCTCCCCGCTCGGCCTCCTGAATGTTTCTCTCTTCCCCACTGTGCACTGCTTTTATTAGAGCACAGTACCATTTTTGGCCGATATGTTTCGGCGGCCAAAAATTCGGTGAATTCCTAATATATATATATTATTATTTTTTTTAATGAAGAAAGTTAAAAGTTGTGTCATTTATGATTTTGACTTTTTTCAACATTCCCTTTGTTTTTCATTTAGCAGTTTTTGCCTATTTACCATTTTTTTACACGAGTTATCTTTTCTTCACTGTAAAGTACTGAAAAAAACAACTAAAGGGTGGCAGGACAGAGTGTGATGAAAATATACACTTTACCACTGTTAATGAGTAGGACCTTCTACCTGTGAATAAGTTGTACTTTTGCCTTATATAACAAAAAGAACACTCTAAAGAAAAACATATTTGTGAAACAGTAAATTAAAGGCTTAACCTAGAAAATAGATTTCATTCCTCATTATAGCAGAACATCCTTTATGTATTTCTATTTAGTCACTGCATCTAAAGCCCTGCTCATGATACCTAGTGGAATATTCCACTGCACAATATTGTATGGGGATGTACCACAATGGCACATGACAGAGTAGATATGGGTTGCTGTTCTGTCTGAGGTTTACCATTCCCAGTGACCTTTTCAGTCTTTTCACTTAACTCTGCTTGTGACTTCAGGGCTGGGGAGTTTTGAAAACCTTGGACAACTTTATGCATTTTGCTCTGTGCTGTCACTTTCTATCACATCAGGCTGAACTTTAACGCCGTCACTTTTAAAACTTTCGTTGCCATGAAAGCGGACAAGCTTTGATTTTATGTTTGTTGCTATTTAAAGTTAGTGTGTGTGTCGCCTTTATCTGTAAGAACATTTCCCGAGATCATCTAAATTTTTTCTTATTCCCTTGTCACATTGAGAAATGTAGACAAGCTTGTCTGATTTTTGCTCCCGAGTCAGGCACACCTATTAAGTGTATTGTTTTATTTATACTGTCTTGCATTTGGCTCTTTGTTTTAAGATGTTGTAAGAATGAATTTTTGCTTCATGCAGAGTAAGACAAACAAGAGTACTGGAAAGGATAAGGCAAGATTCCTAAATTTCAATTGCTTTGACACTTGGAGATGATAGAAAAATATATGTCAGCCTGGCACATGAACTAATCTATAGTCATAGATGACTATGGAACTGGTATGGAGGTAATTTATACCAATATAGAAACAGAACAGAACAAAACAATGTTGCTCTGTGGAGGTTTAAAGTATAGCTGTACATTTCATATAAACTACCCTAACCCAAGGATACATTAAAGAAACTTCTAGTTGTAGTCAAAGTAGCAGCTTTGCTCCCATCTCATACCATCCCTTTTGATTGACAATAATAAGGATTGCATGCAACTAACCATTAAAAATGTCAGGCCTCACTCTTCCCAGTTTTATTACTTGGCAACACGGCAAGAGAAAATGCTTGCATTGCAGTGGAAACCTCCATTGCATTGTCCAATGAACCATTACATAGTAATGCTTGCACCAAAATGGATGCCTCCAATCAAATTTACCCCTACACAATTTTATACATAAAAAGAGAGCTCCCTGCAAGACAGGTTACATAATAATGAGAACCACTTAAAAATTCTTGCATAAATCTTTTCCCTGGAGATAACTGGCCAGCCACACCCAACAAGATTATCTGGCACAACCCTATCCTCCAAGAATTTGGCTTTTTACCTAATATTCTGTAACATTCTATGGACAACCTACCTCAAATACATTAGTTAGTTGTTTGTAGATGGAAGCTGTGATACATTCTATTACCTATAATGCTTGAGAAAGGTGAGCTTTCCCCAAAATGTGTTGCCTTGTAAACCCAGGCACACTATAGCACACAAAGAGGGATGAACCTCTCGGTTGCTAGACACCACATTCTGGATAGTGTGATAGCAGGTCCTGGTATGCCAATCCCAGCGTTCCTGACATGTTACAGTGCTAAATCCTACTGATGGCCATGGCAAGAGAGTTCCTGGACTGGATCCTGAAGTCATCTCTAGGCCACACATAAGTGATTTTATATTTTACACTTAACTTTTGGTTATCAATTTAACTTTCATTATAATAAATTGCTGCACTATGTTGGTACACTGTCTGTTCTTTATATTTTGATTCTAGATCATTGATAGTTATCTGCAGTCCATGCTTATAGAGAGCAACAAGGTGTGTGTGGTGCTCTAATTGGATTCTATTGTTGGATAGATACACCTTCATCCTGACTGTTGAAATATTTGTTAGATGTGTAGGTGATGTGTAGGTGAATGCAACAATAAGAACACATGCACCAAAGAGATAAAAACAGTAGTATAAGTTACAGCATGCTAAACCAATCTTTATCATCCATATGGCAAAATGAAATGACCATTACATGACATGACAATTTAACAGGTCTATTCACTGAAGGGTGAAGAGTCAGGAGAAGACGAGAGAAGTGAACAATCTAGGACAACATAGCTAAACTGGAAAGTGAATTGAATTGGAATTTTTTTTTAAATCAGCTATGTTGTCCTAGATTGTTCACTTCTCCTGCTTCTCCACTCTTTAGTGAATAGACCTGTTAATTAAAATTTTAATTTGAGGACCTTACAACTGCAACAAGAACAGTCCATTTTTAGTATATTTTTCATTGCACCTGATGAGAAGTTTTAGTGCATTGTGCCACACTTTTGTCATCAATCCCATTTGTTTCTAGTCTACTATGCTTATGGCAACATAGACATTGTCCCTCCATTACTTGTTTCTGCTAGTAGATGTTCTCAGTTTGATGGCCAGTATCATTCAACCTGCTTCCTTCCTGGACCTGTCCCAGCCTAAAATTAGAAAGTAGAAGGAGAAGAAGCAAAGTCATGAGATCCTCTCTCTGTTAATCTACTTTGTTTTCCTATCAGCATTTATCTTGTCAACACATTAACTGATTGTCTCCTAGTGCTTCTTCTTCATCTTCTTGTGATGGGCTAATGTAGGATAAAATCTAGGTGCTTACATTCCTTGCATAAATAAATACAAATAATGTGTCATGATTTCAGATCAGGCTCGATGTCTAGTAGCTGCAATAGCAGACAAGTTTGTGACTACAAGCAGGTTGGACTCAATACACAGTAGTGACAGCAGTATGGGAGCAAGGCAGAAGCATAGTCAGAGATCAAGCCAAAGTCAGTAACCAAGAGTATCAGATATGAAGTGTAGAATGATAAAAAGTGGTTGGTGAGTCGGCAGCCAAGGGTTGGTACATGAGTAGAGTAAATAAGGACACACTTTAGCAAAAGCAACAAGTGCAAGATACTGGAAAAAGTGCAAAATCTGGCAAACAGGAAGTGCAGAGCCATGACTAAAAAAAGGAAAGCTCAGGGGAGGAGCTCAGAAAGAAACTGGGTATCAATAAAGTTTGACCAAGAGATGAGGCAAGGAGTTATCCAAAGCTTTAGGTGGCTCAGTAGCAAAAGCCTCCACCAGGCACAGAAGAAACCCTTATGTTCAGATCCTGACTAAATTAATCATTACAGAACTGCAAGTTATGTACTTTCTATCTGCCTTCAGATCAGCTTAAGAACATGTAAATGCAGTTTTAATGACAATGCTGAGAAAAGCAAACGTGTCTTTTATATTAATTTTACCAGTATTAATTTGGTTTTGGGCTCTGTGCATAATGGTGTGTCTGTGTCTATGTGTGTGAGCCAATTACACAGTTACAGGTATAGGGGATGAAAACTGTGTGAATTACTGACTACCTTTTTAATGAATTCATTTTAAAATGCAGTTATAAACGCTTTATCTGTTTCTGACGATCTTTCTGGTTAGGGTTATTTAAGTATGTTTATTAAAGCCTCTTATTCATGCTTATCACCTCTTTTTACATGTAATTCATTATAAATTATATATTGGTGAGCACAATCTAATGCTGATAACATCCTATTACACATGCTTTAATAGTATTTTGCTAATAAGGATTTTGTAGCTCTGTTATTTACTCTTACTGGTGTGACAGATAGGTAACAACTACCAAAGTCCCTCCACTGAATGAAAGCCCACGCATACCATATCATTAGATAACCTGTGTGGTACAAGTCATCCACTTCTGTAATTAGTTTTGGTCTGAGATTATTTAATTAGCTTGCAGATGCAATGGTTCATTTACCTGCCTGAGATAGATGTGTAAATTCAGGGCTTATAAATCTCAGCTTCACCTCTGGAGGAAACATTTTGCAGCAGATTTACATATGATCTGTGACAGGAATATTTGGTTTTAATAAGCCTTTGAAAATATCCCAGGACTGGAAAATGGAATGGCATGCCAGATCTGGCTGCCAGCGAGCTGATTTCAAATCAAAAGCAAAGGCAGATTATAGACATTTAAGTCATTATTGAACAGCATCTTGCTGATTTTATTTCATATAGTTAAAAGGTAATTCCACTTTTACCACTATTTCTTGATTTTTTTTCCCTTTACGTTTTACTTAGCAGCCATGCTATTTGTCTACAGCAGTCTACAGGTCTACAATTGACATTCCACATAGCAACAAACACAACCACAACACTGAGAATTCGTCTTTTTACAAAGTTCAATATAACAGTACCAGGCAAGGACTGGTGGAGTCTGTGCAAATGTATTAATACTGATGGCTGGGTCTACCTAGTGGTAATGAAGGACTATTGTATAGCGTCTTGATTGTACACTAATGTTCAATGCTTAGGGTGTGGTCGTAGTTTGCTGTATGTGTTAATCATCCAAATAATGATGCATTAGTGCCCTCTGTTCCTGTAGCATGTAACACATAATGAGCAAGCATGTGTGAAACATTAACTAAGATTAAAAAAAAAAGAATCTGACTGGCTTTTAAAGCAAGTTGGAAACTGACTTACATCAAGCTTAAATCAATATTAAATAAACCCCATATGCTATTAAAAAATGTCAGCGTATGTATGAGTATTGATTATTGGAATCTGCATTCCTAGCACTAGGATATAGAGTCTTGTACACGAGCTTGTTCTTCAACTTCTGTACATGCACACAAAGATTTGCACATAAGAGGTGTAAGCGCAGTCTCGCATTATGATAGCTGTGCATATTTGTTACCGTTTTATTTATTCTAACAGTGCTTAGATAGAGCACCGTTAGGGATGAATTCAGGGTCCTGTGAACCATGAGCTTAACCTAAACCCAAGTCATTCATGGTTAAACAAATTGGCAAACCAAAGCGGTTGTTCGTGTCTAGCAACCAATTACCAACAATGCATTTTCTGGCCTCTGAACTGTGGTCATATGGCTTAGAAGGATTATTCATAGGCATTTCTTAGGTGCCAGTCCCCTCTATATAAAAGGCAGGGTTCCCTACAGCCTTTGTTCATTGTGTGTTGTAAAAGACATGGATACCAATTGCCCTAACAAGTCCCCATTACGCTGTGAGAACATGTATAGTTTATACTCTATGCAAGCAATGCTCTGGTTCTTTAATTCTTTAGTTTCTTAATAGTTCGATAGATACTGTCGGTATCATCATTACAGATGCCCTCCTTTTTAAGCTGTATGTCATTTGTTTATTTTGACTACTTACTGACGGCTCCATTTTTATGGAGGCCCTCTCTCTTAAAATGTATGTCATCTAATCTCTTTTTGTCTTTTTGACTATTTTGAAACTCTGTTGTATGACTGTTTGTTGTAAAATTGCTCATTACTTATTGCTAAAAAAAAAAAGAGACATGGAGTAGTTAGATCACATAGGAGAGCTAGGTGCTTTTGCTGACTGACTGCTACTGATTACTGAAAACATATATATTAACATTATGTCAGAGACACACCATGTGGCCGACAGTCCCCTAGCAGATTAGGAAAGTATTTGCGAGTGTGTCACTAATAACTTCAGTTCCTATTTAGCTGATGCCCCCCCATGCTTTTTTGTGGGGGTACCTTTTTTCAGTTAGGTTTTAGAAAAAAGGCATAGGTAAAAATGCCTTAATACTGTGCATGCATTCACTATAATATTTTGGAGACCCTTTCACTGAAATAAATACACGGTAATGTTAATGATTTTATTTAAAGCTGACTGGTGTGGGTCTTGTTGAAAAAGCTGCCTAGTCAAAGGGGGTGATTTACTAACCTAAACACACGCACGCACCAGGTGCGTGTGATTTTCACACAGCAAAACGTATTTATCAACCAAAAAGTCTCTAAAAGCATATTTCCACTAATGCCATATATGGAAAAATCATGCTCATGATGCATATATAATGCTGCTTCACAATTTAGACAAAAATGGTTAGTTCATGCATTTACATTCCTGCATTCATCAATGTAAGCAACACAACATAGAGCTAACTTACACAACATCACCTTGCAATTCATGCAAGGCTTTGCACAACACACCTGCTGGGTGTGTACACACTACAAAGGTGTTTAGATTCCACCCATAGATCATTCTGGGAGGGAACACACTACAGAGGTGTATACATGTTTGTGGTGTGTTTATAAGGTTAGTAAATCAACCCCAAAGTGTTTAAGGACTGTGCACATACTCACTACAATAATTTGGGCACCCTTTTCAGCAAAATAAATACATTCTAATATTGTTTTTTGAAATTAAAAGCTGTCTGGTGTGTGTGCTGTTGAAAAAGCAGTCTAGTCTAAGTGTTCAAAGACTGTTTGTACTTACTACAATATTTTGTTGGGCTTTTATGATGAAAAAAAATCAACCCTTTTTTACTGAAAGCTAGTTGGGTCTTGTTGAAAAATCAGCCTACTGAAATGTTTATTGTGTGAGGACTTTTTTCTAGGGATGCACTGATACCGTTTTTCGGTATCGAGTACGAATACCAATATATTTTTCCGGTACTCACTGATACTGAATACTGATACCAGCATCCCGAGGTACCGTGGGCCCAGCTTATCAGGAAGCCGGGCAACAGGTCATGACCCACCACTCGGCTTCCTGATTGCCTGGGAAGCCAGTGTTCTATCGAAAGAATACCGGCTTCATGTTCCCTCACGACAGTGTGAGGCAGCCTGGCTTCCTGACCAATTATCGATTGGTCAGGAAGCCAGGCTTCCTAGCAACAAGTGAAGCCAGCTTCCTAGCCAATCAGGAAGCCGGCTCCATGCTCTCTTGTGGCACTGCCGGTCAGAGGCAATCTCCCCCTAACTGGAAGTTCTGGTATCGGTGTAAGTATAGGAGCATTTGGGCGAGTATGAGTAATCACCTAAATGCTTAGTATTGGCACTGATACCGATACCAGTATCAGTATCCGTGAATCCCCACTTTTTTCAGTAAAATAAATACACTCTAATGTTGATCTCCAAATGAAATTATGGCATGTCTGAGTCCTTTCCAAAATGTCATCAAGTTAAAGTGATTACATATTGTGCAAATTACAATATTGACAGGGATTTTTTAAGAGATATAAATATACTTTAATGTTGATTTTTTTTAAATTAAAAGGTGGTTGGTGTTGGTTTTGCTGACAAAATAGTTATATATTAAGTACATCCTCATTACAATATTTGGGGGCTTTTTCAGTTAAATGTTTTTTGATGAAAAACTGGCTGATGTCTGTTCTGTTTATAATATGGCCTAATAAAAGTACTTAAAGACTGTACATGAGGTTAGTACAATATTTTTGTTTTTTTCTGTAAAATAAAAAACTCTAACTTTAATTTCTGGATCATAAACCTTTCTGTTGTCTCCCTGTAAAACTGCAGCCTACTAAAGCGTTGCACAACTTTTCTTTGCTTTTTCAGTGAAAAATGGGTGGGTATGGCTCTCAAAAGTTATGTTTTTGCCCCTTCCATTTTGTTTCAGAGAAAATTGGCCTCTCACTCTTTGAGTAAGAAGCCCTAATTGGGTTCTATCTGTGCTTCAGAAACTGTCTTTTTAAAATTAGAGACATTCCTGTCTCTACATTTACCTACAAGGTGAGTTTCCTTGAAGCTATCGCCTTTGCGAGGCAAGTGTTGGAACTGCAGGAAAACAGAAAAGGAAGTCTAAAGCGCTACTACCCTTGCAGGCAGGAAGTGTTCAGGCCTGGGGGGCTTTGTGTTGGTCACAACATTTTTTCCAAGTGTTGGAACTGGCAGCCTTATCTTGTAACCGCTTTTTAAATTTTTTCATAGGGACAAGATGGTGTTTAGACCTAGGACTTTATATTTTTTAAGTAGCTTTAGGGTAGCATTTCTACTCCTGTCCATGTTTGAGTCACTTGGGCAAAAAATGTAAAAAAACAAATCACTACATGCTAAATACTATTTAAAAAATAACTCAACGTGCAGAACCTCTGCCTCTAACTTTAGGCTTTGCAGACCATGTTTTTTAATAAATTGCTTGCATTTAATGGTATATATGGCAAGAGGGGGTGTCAAATGGTGTACATAGCTGTATCGCAGAAGTATGCACTCACATACAGCACATAAAGAGCATCTTTGCCTGTGTAAGGCACACGTGGCAAACCAAGACCAGCTTGTGTGGGGAGGAATGAAAAGTATCCCTTCAAGTTGATCCACATATCCTGCTCCTCCCCACAGTCAGCACCACAAACCTCCTCTTCCTCTTTGCTGCTAGTGTCACAATCCTCCTTTTGCTCCTCCTCTGCATCCTGCTGCTTCTGCCTCACAACGATTCAGGCAGTAGGCTAATGATTCTGCTAGCCCTGAGACAGCAGGAAGTCCTCCTCTTTCTTCACTTGCTGTGCCTGTAATGCTTGGACTATTGCATCAAGCAGTGTATGCTCCAGCACGACCACCAGAGTGATTGTGTTGCTAATCACTGCCTCATTGTGACTCACCATTCTGGTCACCTCATCTAATTGAGATAAGATGTTGCATGTGGTCTGAATCAGGAGCCCCTACATGGTGATGGTGTGATGTTGCTGGTCCCTCCCCTGCAGCATGGCCAACCTTGTGCATTGCATATCAGGCGGTTGGCAGACGGCTTGTGTTGCTGCTGCATTTTGGCCAAGCGAACACATCACATGTATAACTGCCTAAACTGACACATACCCTTCTGGCCTGTCACAGGAGATTCTGAAAGCCAAGGTACCTGACCAGAAACTGTTGCACCACCTGGTTCTGGACATGTTCCAGGCAAGGTGCGTGTGTGTGAACTTTCCCTGCTGTAAGGCAACCAACAAGTTGGCGTTGTTGTCACACATAACCTGGCCTGGCACAAGCTGGTATTGGGTGCACCACTTCTTGAGCTTCCAGAATCTCTGGCCCATTGTGGCTTCTGCCCACCAGGCATACCAGCTGCAAAATTGTGTGGCAGAGTTTTGTCTGAGCCACTGCATAGACCAGAGGTAGCCAAACATTGGCTCTTCAGCTGTGGTATAACTACACATCTCATTGTGCTTCTCTGGAGGTCCTGTGTGTGAATGTCAGAATTGTTTCAACACTTTTCAGCAGTTGTTTTACCACTTCTGGAGAGCCAAAGTTTG
Source organism: Nanorana parkeri (assembly GCF_000935625.1). Lineage (NCBI taxonomy): Eukaryota > Metazoa > Chordata > Amphibia > Anura > Dicroglossidae > Nanorana > Nanorana parkeri. Next base: position 552,388 of record NW_017306371.1, on the reverse strand, counting down.
GCTACCCCTGGTATAAACTCTGGGGTGCTTGGAAGGGGACTGGTGGTCACAAAGGTGCAGAACAAAAGGCAGCATCATCAGCTCCAACAGTGTGCCCCATCCTGCATCCTTCCTAGCTGCCAGACCTTACATATGCTGGTGGGGGGCATGCAGGCCTTCTTGGCAAAACAATGGCAGCTGGGTTCCTGTCCTGTGATGCAGCCAGGGCCATACAAATTCAAGGAAGGGGTTGACTCCTCCAGCTGAAAGGGAAACTGTTGTAAAGCATGCAATTTTGATAAACTGACATTGAGATGTTGGGCATGGGAGTGATTAGGAGTTTTTTTTTTCTTTCACTCAGGCAGCTTCAGAAGAGGCACCTGCCTGGTGAAAGATGCTGCTGGAGGTAGTGGGGAGGGATTAGGAGATTTTCGGCAATGTTGAAGTTTACACTTGGCCCTACTTTTTCAGGCACCATTATGGCTTTTTCCCCCACTTGATGTGCTCTAAGGTAAGCCTTTTAAATTTCTTGTCAGACTTCCCGCCCCAATTCTTGAGGCACCAGGTATTGCATCAGAAAAAGATGGAAAATCTTGTGGAGTATGGGAAGAATGGAAAGTGAGGAACAAGTAGGAGATGGAGTGTGGGCATGGGCAGGGTGAAAGGGAAAAGGTCACTTTGGGCTTTTTTAATAGGAGGGGATGCAAAGGGTTTGGGATCTGCAACATACTGTATGCTACTGTTCCATGCGTTCACAGCTCATGAATGAGGGGAAAACACTGATCTTTTTACTTTCAGTGCTCAAGGACCTTGTCCCAACACTGATTGCGGGCCTTTTGTTGCTGACCAGCATAATTGAGGTGCTGTTCCCACCAAGCTCTATGGTTCATAGTTATGTGTTTCCGCATGCGTGTGGTGTGCATGACTGGTCCTTTTACCAAAGCTGATACACTGCAGGAAGAGGCTGCAGACCACAAACATCAGAAATGTTTTCCTTGGCAACCAAATTCCATCTGAAATGCAACTAGTATATTTTTGTAAAAGTGAGGTTCAGACTGATTAATGTTTTTATGTTTACAGTGCCCACCCCCAATGTATACCATTGATGTCATTTTTAAAATGATGTACATATTAAAACAATATACATTTAACAGATTAAATAAGGACGCCCAAAAGATCCATAATAATGTGTAAAGTGCAGTAATTGGTTGCAGTGTGTTACTCTACTTGGTACATTGCTCTTTGCCTTGTTAAGTAAGCCATAGGTTGTCTGCATTACATATTATGGTGTTAAATGTATGTTCATTGAAGAGTTCAACAAGAATGTAGAAAATATTTGATATGTATCATCATTGTATCATCATTGGAGTAAAAGAATTTGGTAACACTTTCCCACATTTCCAAATGATGCATGTTTTTTCATTTTAATTTTGTTTTTCATTCCAATAGGTGTTTTACCAGCGTGCTGACATGGCCATTGGTTCTCTTACAATAAATGAGGAACGATCTGAAATTATTGACTTTTCAGTTCCTTTTGTGGAAACAGGAATTAGTGTAATGGTCTCAAGGAGCAACGGAACTGTGTCACCATCAGCATTTTTAGGTAATTATTCATTGCAATATATCACTTATCACAATACAAATATCACTTTACTGTAATTCTCTATTATTAGTAAGAAATTATTGATTTTTTTCTATCATAAACTGTAACTTAAAGTGTTTTTTAGCCAAATAGATGGCTAGAGTAAAGAATAGTTAACCCTCCCCCCCTCAAGTTTTATTTGCTGTCTTTGTCCTTGTGGGGAAATTTACCATTATTTCCTATACCAGAAACACAGCAGAAAGCAAAAATTCCCCTCTTAGATAGTTGTCACTGAAACAAGTGTTCCTATTGGAAGATTCCCCTTTCTTTAGGTCCTGGTGCTAACTGTAAATGTTTGATGTTCCATAACTTTCTGCTCTGCTGTCAAAAGTTAGCTGGACAAATATAAATAGTGAACCTCCCCAGCAAGACACATTCTCCAATAAAATCACAAAAGGGGTTTTATCACTTTCACACAAACACTATCCAAAAGTAAAAAGATAAAATGGCTTTATATATACTTTACAGTTGTCATACATCCCTATATGTCAGGGTGGTCTCTTGTTCTTGCTAGACTTCTGTCCACAGAAAAGTCCCAAATATTTGTTCAGGTCCACTGTTTTTGTGCTGTGCGGGCTCCTCCAGAGTCTTTTACGCCTGTGTAATTTGTAAGTAACATATATTTAAACATTTTGCGGTAACCTGGCAGAAATAGTCAGTGAATAGAATGGTTTGCTAAAAAGAAAAGCAAAAATCAACCAATGGGGTTAGGCATACTAGGCATTATCCCAAGCCACAAAAATGACATGACTAGCACCAACTACACAACCAAAGAGACCCTCCTGTGGCCTAAAGAGTTAATAAAAATCCAGTAAGGCCACCCTGTAACAGACAAGGGATCCTGGAAACTGCTTATAAGGGATTGGCTTAATTCACAAAGCTTTAACACAAGCATAAGGATCTTTATTTTAGATGTTTTTTTAACTGTTATTATCCTGGTGTGTTAGCTTTGGGAATCGAGCCATTTGCAAAGTATGATATCCACTACCAGCTGGGATATTTTTGGTTATTATAGCCAGCAGTACTAGGATTAATATAAGCACAACAGCCACTCATATCAGGTAAATATTTAGTAACAATAGCCCCTAGGATTAGGTATCTATTATGATATATTATAATATTATTACCACAAGGTCACAATAACTAGGCAGTGTGTTGCAGCAGGGCAATGGGAAACAAGAGATTTGCATGCCAACCACAAGTGACATTGAGTGGAAAGTGCACCTGCTGTTCTACAATGCATACCTGTGGCAAAACATAAAGGTGAGAGGAGTACCAATGACTACCAGACTACTAGAAATAGTGACATCTAAAAGGTGTCTTGGGAAAACATTAAAATTATATTTATCTTTGATTTATCAGATAATATTGTGCATATTTCTTGATGCAGTGCCCCCCTGATCCTCAGAGGCCTGAGGTGGACCCCCAAATGGCAGAGAGGGCTGATATTTCACTCTTAGGGGCAGATCCTTAGCCAGTGAAGGGATATGTGATCAAAAAGTTGGGCACCAATCATTTTAGGTTCCTTTTTAAATGCTTTATTGAGAACAGCATAACTGGGGGAGAGGGTACAGGGCTTCAGACATCAATAGCAAAAATAGAAAAAACTCACCAATCCCTTCAGACGTCCGCAGTGCAGAACCATTAAGAGAACAGGCTAACACTTGGCAATAGAGCAACAGCTAATGTGCATGAGATCTTCCCTCGGAGAGACACCAGACGTGTTCCTGAGGTCCATGTCAGCTCCTGGTACCTCCAACAGTCATAGGGCTTCTCTGATTCTCTTCTAGACCCCTCCTGGGTCCACATGTGGCCTTCTCCAAACTTAAGGCCTAATGAGCTTCTCCATCTCTGTGCATTCACCCCCCAGGCTGTGCCTGGGGACAGACTGGAACTGAGCACATGGCAACCCCCTGAGTATTTGTCCACTCCCCCAACATGCACCACTGGCCATGAAACTCTCAGTGATTGGCTGGTGAGGCATAGACACTCCTCATGTCCCCCTATTGGCTGCCCCACACTGTAGCAAGGTCACACCCCACTCAGGCAGGTACAATCAAAAGCAGAACACCTGGAATTAACAAGATAATAACCAACTACAAATCAGCTAGACTGATTACAGTGATAGCAAAGCTACATTTCTAGTAGTCACTCCAATGAAGAGGGTAGGGGCTAAACTGGTATAATATGGTATGCTGCACATGCCTGTCTTTACAAATGATTTATTACTTTTAAGCTATGTTCCCCCTCAGATGGTGTAGCCTTCAGATAGTGTAGTTAGAATAACTATACTTTAATTGAAATTATATTTGTCCTTCAATGTACCCATGAAAAAGAAACATTTCTTTCCAATTCCAATTTATAAACAGCTTTTCCCCATCTGAACAGAAATGTCCATGTAATAATGCAACAGGCCACGGGAGATAGAATTTAACCCAAAATACAATAAACCTAATGAGCACAGGTGAAACTCGAATAATTAGAATATCGTGCAAAAGTTCATTTATTTCACTAATGCAACTTAAAAGGTGAAACTAATATATGAGATAGACTCATTACATGCAAAGCAAGATAGTTCAAGCCATGATTTGTCATAATTGTGATGATTATGGCTTACAGCTCATGAAAACCCCAAATCCACAATCTCAGAAAATTAGAATATTACATGCAATCAATAAAACAAGGATTGTACATAGAACAATGGAATGGAAGCTATCAGCCTGTGGCACTGCTGAGGTGTTATGGAAGACCAGGATGCTTCAATAGCGGCCTTCAGCTCTTCTGCATTGTTCGGTCTCATGTCTCTCATCTTTCTCTTGGCAATGCCCCATAGATTCTCTATGGGGTTCAGGTCAGGCGAGTTTGCTGGCCAATCAAGCACAGTAATCCCACGGTCATTGAACCAGGTTTTGGTGCTTTTGTCAGTGTGGGCAGGTGCCAAGTCCTGCTGGAAAATGAAGTCAGCATCCCCATAGAGCTCGTCTGTGGAAGGAAGCATGAAGTGCTCCAAAATCTCCTGGTATACGGCTGCGTTGACCCTGGACTTTATGAAGCACAGTGGACCAACACCAGCAGATGACATGGCTCCCCAAATTAACACAGACTGTGGAAACTTCCCACTGACTTCAAGCATCTTGCAGTGTGTGCCTCTCCATTCTTCCTCCATACTCTGGGTCCTTGGTTTCCAAATGAGATGCAAAATTTGCTCTCATCAGAAAAGAGGACTTTGGTCCACTGAGCAACAGACCAGGTCTGTTTTTCTTTAGCCCAGGTAAGACGCTTCTGACGTTGTTTGTTGTTCAGGAGTGGCTTGACAAGAGGAATACGACATTTGAAGCCCATGTCCAGGATCCGTCTGTGTGTGGTGGCTCTTGATGCACTGACTCCAGCCTCAGTCCACTCCTTGTGAAAGTCCCCAACACTTTTGAATGGCCTTTTCCTGACAATCCTCTCCAGGCTGCGGTCATCCCTGCTGCTTGTGCACCTTTTTCTTCCACACTTTTCCCTTCCACATAACTTTCTATTAATGTGCTTTGATACAGCACTTTGGGAACATCCAACTTCTTTTGCAATTACCTTTTGAGGCTTTCCCTCCTTATGGAGGGTGTCAATGATGGTTTTCTGCACAACTGTCAGGTCAGCAGTCTTTCCCATGATTGTGATTCCTACTGAACCAGACTGAGAGACCATTTAAAGGCTCAGGAACCCTTTGCAGGTGTTATGGCTTAATTAGCTGATTAGAGTGGGACACCTTGAGCCTAGAATATTGCACCTTTTCACAATATTCTAATTTTCTGAGATTGTGGATTTGGGGTTTTCATGAGCTGTAAGCCATAATCATCACAATTATGACAAATCACGACTTGAACTATCTTGCTTTGCATGTAATGAGTCTATCACATATATTCGTTTCACCTTTTAAGTTCTATTAGTGAAATAAATGAACTTTTGCACCATATTCTAATTATTCCAGTTTCACCTGTATATCAAAATAAGTGTTTAAAAGATGAGATATCAATATTTTTTAAATCTTTCTCAGTACTATTATGACCTTAAAAAACTGATGGCATTTAAACAAAATTGTTTACATGGAAATTTGTTAATTACGTATTTGGAAAGAAAAGACATCAATATTTATGTATTTTTTTTGTATGTGTACTTTTATATGTATCTCTACAATCTACTATGAAGCTTTTTTCCCCTAATGACCTTTGGAGAGTTTATTTAAATACACACATGGGAAAATGAAAATAGCTCTTTGCAACAAGAACCTGCTAGGTCATAATTATCCATAAATGTTACTTTATGTATCATTTAAGAGCTAGTGTAAGGCTGGGTTCACACCTAGGCTTATGGAATATGCGCGTTTGCCACGCGTTTTTACCGCGATCTGCGGTAAAAGAAACTGCAACAGACGCGCGTTTCCGAGGGCTATACAGCTGTGTCCTAATGGATATGCGCGGCAAATATGCCCCAAAGAAGCTCTTGTACTTCTTTGGGCGTAGGGCATTTTGCATCGCGTTCCTACGCGCTGTAAAACGCCCAGGTGGGAACCATGCTCATAGGCAATCATTGGTTTTCACATGTTGAGCGTTTTACAGCGTGTAGGAACGTGCTGTAAAACGCCCAGGTGTGAACCAGGCCAGAGGGTTCCATAGCCGGCAGCAGGGGGTGCCAATTACATTGTTTCCACCATCTTCCACTAGGACAAATACTGTCCATACACATGGCTTTTTTGGGCAATTTCAAACACTTTTAATCTATTTTCAATCACAATTTATATAATATAATTTTTAAAATATCTAGGATACATTTTTTTATCTGTTTAGTTGTGTAAGTAATGGAAAGTTGTTGAAATTGCTATAAAATATATTGATCAATGCAGGGGTGGATCCAGAATCTAGTCTTGGGAAGGGCACTGCCAGAAAATAAGGTCTAAGCTGTAGAGAGACTACAAATATAGCAATACATTATACAGCAAAGCAGAATGGAAAACTGGCTATAGAGAACTACAAATCTAAGTGATACATTTTACAGCAATGCAAAATAATATGAAGCTACATGTTGCTCTGGGTTGCCAGCCTGATGTCTTCAGTGAAGGATCTCAGAAGGGCGTTGGAGAGTTTAAGATGGGCTGTGTGGGTCTCACCAGGGCTGTGCGGGGTCTCTGGAGGCTGTGCAGAGTCTCACCAGGGCTGTGCAGGGTCTCAGGTGTGCTGTGTGGGTGTGTGGGGTGTGGAGGAGGAGGAGATGTGCAGCTGGCACTGTAAACAGGTACCACGTAGTTAACAAGAAGAGTGCTGAGGTCCCCAGCAAGCGTATGACCTCAGGCACCAGCTTCAGTTTATCATTTTAAAGTGCCCTTATTTGCGCTTAGTATCGGGGCATTTTCATGAGTACGAGCCCAGGACTGTAAATCCCAGCAATACTTTATACAACAATGCAGAATACCATCAGCTTTGTATAATGTTTTGCTGGGATTTGTAGTCCTGTATAACTGGTGGTATTCTGCAATGCTGTATTATCATTATACAGTAATGCAGAATACCACCAGCTATACATTATATATCAATTTAGCAATGCTAAATACCACCAACTACAGTCCCGCAAGCCCCCAATCCCCCCTGACCAACCATCATCCATAGACTCCCCAGCCTCACCTAACTCCTGCAGCACCCTTTTGTCTTGAGTCCTTGGCAGCCAGTGGACAGGAGGGAGCACAGAAGAGGGTCCTCAGAATGACCCACACAGCAGGATGTTCTTGCCTGGTGTTGACTGCAGAGGCAGTACCGGCTCCACAAGGCTAAACAGTTGTCACAGGTGACAGGCGTTCACACTTCTCCATCCCCACACAGCTGCCCCAGCATACACCGATCACTGACAATGTCACATACTTTACTGTAAAAAAAAAGGCACACTACTACTGCGGGTGGCACTATCCTGGGGGGGGCAATTGCCCTGTAGCCCCTCCACCCATGCCCGATCCAACACTGGATCAACGTCAGCGATTCAATATTACTGACCGTAGTATCCTGAGTTTTTTTGCTAGACAAAAGGAGGACACACAAAACAACAAGTGGATGATAGAGTCACTACTATGTTTCCTACAGTTCACATACGACAGAATATAGACAAATATAAGACAAATATAAACATTTGCCTGCACTTTACAATGATTGCCAGTTACATGAAAGTTTAAAAGATAGTTCTTGTTTCGCTAGTCATAGGGCTACCAGTCGTAGGATCATTATTGTCCCCTAGTTACTATAATCCTAATGACAGCTCTAAGAAAACATGGTTATCTTGACAAGGTCTTATTGTTGTGGTTTCACTACTTGCAGATACTGGAGGGTGCATAACAAGACAAAAGTCGCTATCTTGAAGGTTACAGAAGAAACGTTTCCATTTAAACAATATATCAACGGTAACACACAGAATGTTGTGTATGTTATGGCATGTACATCTTGTTCCCTGCAGTATGTGGGATGTGCTATCCAGCCCCTTAGAGTTAGAATAGGGGAGCAAGTTTGTGGCAATATGAACTCCAAAGCCCTCCAACCCTCAAATGTATCCACACATATTTTCTGGAAGTACAGGGAGGTAATCTGACTTTATCTGAGAGAGGTGGCAATTTACACAGGATGCTTCTGGAGCCCGAGGTCTGGTGGATATTTAAATTACAATCCAGGATCCCCCTCTTAATCATCACAGGGATGTGAATCTGTGTTCACGAGTTATACTGTTGGTACTCTTCATACACTCATATACTGTCTTATACTGAAACATATTGTATGCATTAAAGAGTTGGTGGTTAATAATACATTCACACTGGAGATGCTACATGAATGTGTTTTTCAGTATGTTTTTGGGGTTTGACTGGATGCATTTTGGATGCGTTTTCATGCCTCATGCATTTTTTTTACAATGAAAGGCATAATTTGTTGTGATGTCTTTAGGGTTTAGGGTCACGGACATCGACGTCACTGGACCCTTCCCCAAGTGGCTCCGTCGGCTAACGAAGGGAAGGGGGAGGAGTCAGGTGATGTCGATGTCCTTGACGTCACCGGACTCCTCCCCCCATTCCCTTCGTTAGCCGACGGAGCCACTTGGGCCGGTGTTCAAAAGCTAAATGGTGGAGCTGGACTGGATGAGGGGGGGAATTGATTGGGAGATTGGGATGTCAGTAGACTGGCCTCCGGTTGCCTTGTAGAGCTCGTCCACAGCTTGATAAGACAAGGCAGCATGGGAGCCCCAGTATCTGCTCTGCTAATCCTCTCCCACCACTGCCCTGCACTGCAATGACACCACAAAAGGTTACCCTCTGCCTGGGCTGCCTGATGATATCCCTGGAAAGGTTTTGTTACGGTGATTGCAAAATGATCACACACAGCCAATAGATTTATAAATGCAAACAGTATACAAGATATGCCCTATATACACACACCACAGCAATAAAGTACTAAAATGAACTAGGATCACAGTAATGAACTAGGATCACAGAAATCCAGCACGTTATTTATCTCAGGTGCCCCACTCAATATGGCCGTCACTTGAGTGGGGCAACTCAGATTAAAATTTTTTTCGATTAATCGAACACAAAACTTTTAATCAGTAACAGCCCTAATATATGGTAACAGTCTTAAGCTTTTATTGTCGGTTGAACTTACCGATTTATGATTTTATTATAATCTTTGGTGTGAGGACATATATGTCTTTCTTTATTTGTATTATGTTATACTGTCTATCTGGACAATCTTCTTGATGATAATTACCCAGGACAGCTGAAGGATAATTAGGATTTATCCTACCCTTTTCATCTGTTTTGGGACATTTACGGTACGTTTACACCATATGCAGTGCGTTCCGGCCTGATTTTGTCCGGAACGCACTGCATCGCATTGCGGCCGGCTCACTATTTCGTGGGGCTGGAGAGGGTGTGGCAAGCCATTGAAATGAATGGCACCATAGCCATGCCTTTGGCCTCAATGTGATCGCCCGTATGGGATCGCAGGGCACATTGTGCCTGCGGTCCGGTGCGGTCAAAATGCTCCAAGGACTATTTTGATCGCACTGCAGGCACAATGTGCCTTGCGATCCCGTGCGGGCGATCGCATTGCACAATGGCCCACCACGCCCCTGCCTGCCCGGCCAGAATCGGACCGGAACGCACTGCTTATGGTGTGAACTAACCCTAAAATGGTTCTGTGGGAATGTAGCAAGCAGCTATGATTAAAGCCTCTTTTGGCTGAAACACATTAGCGGGACTGCTGTGTCTGGTTTTATGTCTTAAATATACAATAATATAGAATATGATTTTAACAGGATACAGAACTGTGTGCAAACTCGTTTTTCTACTCAGTACTACTGAGAAAACCATGATGGCACTATGGAGAGGTTTGTAGAAGGAAAAGGCCAGAGAGGTCCTCTACTCATTTTCACTCTATACCAGCTGCAACACTTTAGATCAGTGTGTTTTGGCAATGTGATGTGGGGTCTGGCATGGTATCTGTATGCTTTCAGTACAGAGTGGCTCCAGGAACAGGATAATGTGGATATGCAGAATGTTTTTTTTTTTTTAAGTTAGGCTTAGATTAGAGGTTGCAGAATGGTTAGGCTTAGCTTTTTGTGGTTTAGTGTTGAGAGGTTAAAAGTTCATAGCTAACTTAGCCTTAGTATTAGTGGATATTTAATTCCCTTTCTGCCCTCAGTCTGGTGATGAATGCCCTTAGGAATGGCTCCCTGTTCAAACAGAATTGTAAGCCAGATTCCATTTGACAGCTACTGGGTACATACTCGTAGATGTGAGGCCACACTGTAACCTACAGCTTCAGTTAGCAACAAACAATAAAGGAACAAATTGGCCTGGTTTCCAAAAATATGCTTGCCATGGCAGCCACATGTTTTGTTTGTAAGCAAAGCTCTCACAGCTCCAGCTGTCAGTGTATCTCTTAGCAATATACAGTGAAAGAAATACTATGTTACAAATCAAATTAATGTATTAAAGTTAAAAAAAATGGCAGAAATATTTTTTTTCACATTCATATATTTGCCAGCCAATAATAGAAAAAGCAGAGTTTAAAAAATGTGCCAAATAAATGTCTTGTATGTACTCAAACACATAAAAGTATTTAGGTAAGTATATTAGTCATAGAATTATTGTTGTTTACTGAAGCATGTTGACACTGCTAAATCTTGTCTATGCCTCTATACAAAAGTGAGCACATTTGTATGCACGTTTAACGGGCGTACATGAAGACGCGCGTTTTGATTGGCTGCTCAAGTTTATGGGAAGGAAAAGTTCTTTTAACTGCCCAAATAAGCTCCTGTATCTTTTCAGGCGTCTGCCATTTTCCTTCTAGGCGTTTTTCTGCTCAGGTGTGAACCAGGGCCCTTGAAAATCATGGGATTTCTTTTGTTGGGCAGTTAAAAGAGCTTTTTGAACTGCTCAACTGAACGCTATAAAACTGATAGCGTTCAGTCAATTAGCAGCAAATAGTGTTTTCTTCTTGAAAGAGCTGCTCCCAATTAAAAATTTGTTTTGCATTGCTGCATGTCCCCAGGGCAGTGTCCAACTACCCATGCCCTTTGTTTTGCAATCCTTTGCCCAACAGCCTTGAAAATGGTGAGAATTGATTTCTTAAGACTAGCCTCCCAGTGACTTCAATAGGGGTTCACAATTCACAAGCTTGCAATTTATTTTTTAAAGAGTTCGATAAACCTCCCTTGTTTGACTTCTGCCTGCCTTTTTTGGCTGCCAGAGTTTTTTCTTCCTTGAGGGCTTGTTCACTCCATATTCAGTGTGTTCCAGCGTGCCTGGCTGCTGGCACGCACTGTATCGCATCCCAGCCGGCTTTGCACGTTCAGGGGCGGGAGAGAGTGTGATGGTGCATTGAAGCCAATGGAACTGCGGCCATGCCCCGCATGCACAATGCGATCGCCTGCACCAGAACGCGTAGCACATCAATGCATACGTTCTGGTCCAGTGCAATCTGAAAAAATAGTGCATGCCACATTTTTTCAGATCGCAGTGGACTGGAACGCAGGCATTGATGTGCCATGCATTCTGGTGCGGGCGTGGTTGTGGTGACATTGACTTCAATGCACCGCCACACCCCCTCCCAACCCTGAATGCGGGAAGCCGGTCGAAATGCGATACAATGTTGGAACGCACTGTATATGGTGTGAACAAGCCCTGTTCACACCATGTCCAGATAATGTCCAGACCGAACAGTTTGTTCCCGGACCAAAAAAGCATCCCAATGTATCTCTATGGTATTTCTGGGCTCTGTTCACACCAGCACAGTCCGTTCCAGTCCAGACAACAAAATACAGCTTATCTCATTTCCTATGGTCTGTAATACACTGGAACGCATGGAAAAACATCAAATACACACACAAATGCATGCAAAATGTACTGGAGCACACTGGACTGCAACTGAAAGCCCATTTTAAGCATGGAAACGTGGCAAAATCACGTTAAAATTGCTGCAAAAATGCACTGCACTGCATTTGCAGATCTGCTCCAGATCTGGTATAGACATGGTGTTAACATAGCCTAAAAGGGGATAATTTATTAGTGATTTTTTTCTTGGTTTTTACATGATCTTGCCATGACAACACTAAACAAACAGTGTGCAATTACTATCTAATATCTCTCTTAAGCTTACAGATATTTTTGTGTATTGTCCAGTAGCACATCTGAAAAGTATACAGTAAACTCTACAGCCTCTCTGACTTTAGAGATCAAATGTGACTCACTAAGCAGTGTTCACCTTTCTATCAGCATATTGGGCTTTGTAAACATGATTATTTTTTCATTCATTTTGTATTAAATATCAGACCGTAGAATGTTGTTATAGTTAGAGTCACATAGCATATCACTTTGTGATATATCTCTGGCATTACTTATGCAATACTGACCTTTATTTTTAATCAAATCTATTTGAAAAGGAAAAAAGGCTTAATATCAGCCTCCAGCAGGCAATAAGTGCTCTATAACACATAAATATCTAGAGAGCTTGTGGCATACTCCTGGAGTTTAATACAAGTTACAGGAATATAAAATTAGGCACTAAGCACTCTTATGATGAAAAATAATGTCACTCCAGATAATCTTGCTGCTTATGAGCATGGCTCATCTTTATAGGGAGCACACCAAGACAGAAAAACTTGCTAGATATCGCTCGAGTGAACAGGTTTGTACCTGTAACTAGAAAATAAAAAACATGACTAGATAACAAAAATGACATTATTAATAATAATAATCATAATAATAATAACAACAAATATATTTAATACAAATATTGTATTTTGCAAAAGATCACAAGGTACAGTGAATATATAATTAAAACATATACTTTCAAGCTAGGAGTACACAAATATCTTATCATAATAACCTTCAATATGTTTGAAAAATATGTGTTTTAAAAATAGATTTTTTGGCAGCTTCACCTGACAATAACTCCAAGCCTAGCTGACCTACCAAAATAGTTCTGAAATTGTTTTATGGACACATAAGGCATACTTATACTGGTATACTTTTTTAATAATTACCCAATCATAATGTTTTTTAAGATCACAAAATGATTTGCCTAACTTTTGGGGTATTTGCAGTCCTGATAAATTAGAAATGTGTATTTTACATGACATTTGTACATTATTGGATGATAAGTGTATACATTTTACTTTTGGAAGTATGCTATTTGTTATACCACGGTCTGAATATACTGCTTTTAGCCCATACAAAATTAATAAGAACCATTAAAACTGCACCTCATATTAAAGAGGAAAGCAGTTTCACAGAGATGAGAGATGATATGAAATGAGACTGAAAAAAAAACATTTTTAGGAATATAATTATTTAAAAAAGCAACCATGAGACTACTTACACCATTTTAAATTACTATATAGTTAAGCTGACACATTACAACAATATGATTGTACACGAGTCTTAAAATTCTGTGAAAGCAATCCTATAATATGTTATGTTGAAAAAACACAACCCAATACAGGTTTAAAGGAAAGGTTTTTAGAAAACTTTTCACTGGTGTGCTTATATTCATATGTCTATGTATAATAAGCACAATTAATAAATCTGATCTATTAAGATGTGGTGAGCAGAAACTGTAATGACCTTGAGATGCAACTAAAAATCCTAAATTTCAGGGTTGGATGCTGAGGTTTTTAACTTATGTGCATGTGAATAAAGGTTCTAACAAACATTTTTTAAGCAGATCAGGTGATGATTTGCTGTGTGTAGGGTAGAGCACATGAGCCCAATCATGCATTAGGAGGTTCAAGAAACAATGCCACTGTTTTAAGTAGGTTTGAACAGATACCAAGTACAGTACTCGGTACAAGTACGAGTACATGTACCGATACTTTTGAGCTCCAAGACTACACTAGAGAAAAACTCAAAAATTAGGAGGCAGCTGTCCTTTGTAAGGAGCACACGGAGCTCCTGGGATTTGTACATCTCTTTTTTTGGGCCTGGTTCACACCTGAACGTTTTGTAGCACGTTCAACACTCAACGAACGCTCTACAAAACGCTCAAATATCTAAATCCCATTGTATTCAATGGGTCTGGTTCACACCTTGCCGTATTTCCGCCCGTCCGAACGCGATACAAAACGGCCTACGCCCAAAGAAGTACATGTACTTCTTTGGGGCATTTTGGTCTCACGTTTCCATTGGGATACAGCCAAGTAGCCCTCGGAAGCGGGCGCTTGTCGGTAAAAACGCGCGTCAAACGCGCATATTCAATACGCCTAGGTGTGAACCCAGCCTTAATGTATGATTTTGTTTTTATAAATATAAATAAAGGGATGCACAGATACCAGTTTTGCGAGTACGAGTACTGGTACTTGCCGAGTACTTACAAGTACGAGTACTGATACATTTTTGTTTATTGTCATGTGACAGTTTTTCTAAAACAATACAGACTAATGATTTCAGGACAGTGGTGGAGTGCCAGAGCCAGGTCCCAGCTGCAACCACTGCAACCCTGTTAGTTCTCATGAAAATGCCAAGTATCTGCACTGGTACTCGAAAAGTATCTGTGCATCCCTAGTTTTAAGACTTATTGCGGTATTTTAGACATATTACTCTTTAAATAACCTGGGTGACATGCACATTATATTTTCAAACCACTGTGACACTGCACAATCACTCACCAGTATCATGAGTAAGGTACACATATCACATTTGTCAACATTAGGGAAGATACTTTTTTCAGAAACACAGCAGCAGTTGTAACTAGCTACACTCAACAAGCCTTTAATTGAACAGAAAAACGCACACCGTTTTTGACAATTCCTATTCTTAGATTTTTAAAAAAAAGGATCCAATGTCATAATCCACAGGTCAATCATAGTGTCCGAGGGCCACCAACTCTTCAAAATAAAAAAATCCTGCCGCCCTCAGGACCCGACTGCTCCTGACAGACGCACAACGCTAAATTAGCTATTTGGCAGGTGATGGCCGAATGTCAACTGATAGCAAGAGCCAGCTGTGACATCACCGTTGGCTCACTCACCAGTATCATGAGTAAGGTACACATATCACATTTCTCAACATTAGGGAAGATACTTTTTTTCAGAAACACAGCAGCAGTTGTAACTAGCTACACTCAACAAGCCATCCACTCTTGGTCCTCCTCCCAAACCATACCAGGCCTTTTATGTCTGATAGGAATTTTAAAGAGGAACCCCAATGCCTAAAATATTGAAAAAAAACATGGGGATCCCCCTAAACTTTCCAACCAGGCAGGAAAGGAGGGAGTGAGCGAGCACCCCACTCCCTGCGAAATACCAGGCCACATGCCCCCTGGAAAAGCACCTTGTCCCCATACTGATGAGGTCTGCGGGCAGGGGAACTTATTTGCATTTAGGTACTGCCTTTCATAAAGGGGCACCCATATGCTGCATCCCCCCTTGTGAATGTGTAAGGGGTAGTGGTTATCCGTACTCATTCACTAAAGGGTTAAAGATAAAATAAATACACACTCTAGAAAAAATCCTTTAATTGAACAGAAAAACGCACACCGTTTTTGACAATTCCTATTCTTAGATTTTTAAAAAAAAGGATCCAATGTCATAATCCACAGGTCAATCATAGTGTCCGAGGGCCACCAACTCTTCAAAATAAAAAAATCCTGCCGCCCTCAGGACCCGACTGCTCCTGACAGACGCACAACGCTAAATTAGCTATTTGGCAGGTGATGGCCGAATGTCAACTGATAGCAAGAGCCAGCTGTGACATCACCGTTGGCTCCGCCTATCTGTTTAAATGACTCTTGAAAGGTCCCGGCCGGATGAAAACAGATGGGCGGAGCCAGCCATGAATTTGTTTTCATGCTATGACAGCCCACTGTGTGAAGACAGTGGGCTGTTATGGCATAGCAGCATTTGGCTATTCGCTCCTTGCTGTTCGGCCCCTATGAGATTAGGGGTGAACAGCAGAGACTGAATTGCTGAACCTTCGCCTCAGCCAATCTAGATGTTGGATTGGCTGAGGTGAATGTGTTCTTCACGTCAGCTCAGCTAAACGCGCTAAGACTGTTCGACTGAACCGAAGGAAGTCGAAGCCAGCCGTACACAGCTGAAGTGAATAGTCCCCTTAGACTGCAACATAAAAATGTACAATTTCCTTCTAGAACAAACAAAGATAACCCATCCCATGTATTTCTTATTAAGTATAAAGCCATTATACTGTAATAATATACAATAATAACAATGGCTTTAACAGTTAACACAATTTAATCTGGACATTCGAACTCAGAGGCACAATTTTAGTTGTAGCTTTAGAAGACATATAGAATGTTCATGTTCATATCTTATTCACACATGAATAAAATATAGTTCCTGAATAAGATATTACATTCCTAGAACAATTTTGAAGACAAAAACATTTACATCAATTTTTAAAAACTGGTTTTGTGAATGTGACAATATATTTGAATTGAATGCAGTATTCCTGGAGCTGTTATAATATCTTAGTTTAAGCAGACACACTGTCAGCTCAAAAGACATTAAATATATTGGATTTCCACCTTTGCAGTCAAAAGCAATACATGCTAATGTACACGTGCCAATGCATGCTAACTCCCTTGTGCCAATGCACGCATGCTTGAACATTGGAGCATGACCAGCTATACCCAAAAAGTCATGACCTAACATGTGTACATGAGCAGCATGGGCCATGCCCCTGGCTGAGCATTCATGGATCTTGGAGGTACTGTAAAAAGAGCTTAAAGTGATATTAAAGTCAAAAGGTTTTTAAGTTATTTCAAATGCTGATTAAATCACTTACAATAGATGCTGCCTCTTGATGTTTAAACGTTTTACCTTTTTGCACAATCAGCAAGAACCCTGAGCACTGGCCCTGATATCCTGTTTTGGGGTGGTTCCTTTTCCTTGCAGGGTCCTATGGAGCCACCTTTGTGTGCTGGTAATTTATGTGTGTCCACAAACACAGCAAGGCAAGCCACTCCTCCTTCCTCCCTTTTGCAGATTAGTAAATGGACAGCTACAGAAGTGCTTTTCCTTGTTATGTTGTTGTACTTAACAGGAAGTTCAGGAAAGCAGAGCTGAGAGGGTTAGAGCCATCTGTTTGGAAACATGATGACTGCATGTTTTGCTGAGTAATGTATATTCACTTGATCTGGATTCATCTTTGACTAAAGTTTTAGAGTTTAATACTTCTTTAACTGCTGACTTCTGATATAAAGGTTAAACTTGTATATTAGTTACTGCACTTTTTAGTCTGCTTGGGCTGCACATTTTGTGTTAAGAACAGGGCATTTGATACGACTGATGGAGTGAATGAAGGCTTCACTGAGTTAACATGTTTGTGGAATGGAAAGGCTCACTTTAATGATTTATTGGTTACAAATGTTGATTTGTCTGTTCAACATTGCTGTGTTTAAATACCGTACTATGTTGTAGTCTCTTCATTGTGCAGTTCATTGTATAGCCAGACTGTCTGTCAGAACTTCTTACAACTAGTGTATATTCTGTGCTTGATTGTTCACTGTGAAATCCCATTTGCAGGTTCCTTGGAGCTGTCAGATAGCACAATGGACAGGTAGCACATTGATTAAAATCTGAGAAAGAAATAGGACTGAGAAAACCTTAATCTTAACTACTGTAACATTGCTGTTCGAATCATAACACAAAGAAAAATTAAACCTTACCCATTGCTGTAATTTAACAAACTAATACAACAAAATAAATACCTTATGGTAAATATGGAGTGCATTAACCAGTATGGATTTCAGAGCTGATTTCAGTGCAAGGCATGATTGTTGGTGCGCCCTATTCTTTCTCCTCCACTAGACTCCGCCAGAAACTGGCTACCTCTTACTGGCGTCATCTTACGTGGCCTACCACTTTGTGGCTGAGTTGCTGCTGTTTCCAGTTGATTCCACTTCATTATAATACCACTAACAGTTGACCGTGGAATATTTAGTAGCAAGGTAATTTCACAGATGGACTTATTACACAGGTGGCAAACTATCACGGTACCACGCTTGAATTCGCTGAGCTCCTGAGAGCGACCTGTTCTTTCAAAAATGTTTGTAGAAGCAGTCTGCATGCCTAGGTGCTTGATTTTATACACAAGTGGAAATGGAGGTGATTGGAACACCTAAATCCAATGATTTGGAGGGGTGCCCCAATACTTTTGGAAATACCATGTATATACAGTATATATATATTCTTTTTTATATATATACTTTATATATTAGCAATTTTTGCCAACCACCATGATATTGACCATGATGATTCCAGGTTGCATCAGTAAC
This sequence comes from Nanorana parkeri, assembly GCF_000935625.1. Classification (NCBI taxonomy): domain Eukaryota; kingdom Metazoa; phylum Chordata; class Amphibia; order Anura; family Dicroglossidae; genus Nanorana; species Nanorana parkeri. The sequence goes on along the minus strand of NW_017306371.1, from coordinate 533,965 downwards.
TGACTGAGGTATTACGCCTTCTACCTTCTATAAACAAGTGTGTTGTTTCTTCTGTTTTACTTTAAATGAGAATTCAGTCTTATACCAGGGGCAAGTGCATTTTGTGTACAGCCTTGGCATAGGGTGCAGGGGCTTCACAAGTAAAATTTGAAGATTACAGCAGGTACTTCAAGGTCATGCCAGGATGCCAGGTTTACTTTAGGGTGTCAGCAGAGATATAGCAGTTAGCAAATCTTGCTATTGCACAATGACAGTCACCAGCTGCCACAGCCATGTAGGTTTGGGAAACCCACCTGTTCAACTTATTAAGACCACTTTACATTTTGCAATATGTTACTGAATTTGGTTAATAATTAGTGAAGTATCCAGGCACCGGATTTATATATTACCTTCGCTAGTATTACAGGGAAAATAGGCGAAAGTGTTAATTTGTTACATGTTGTACTTTCGACAGCTTCTTATTTTAAAATGCACTGTATTTTCATTACACTATAGTTCTTTGAAGAGAAAGTCCAGTTTTTTATTAACAAACTAAATAAAACATACCAACCATATGTACTGCAAGAATTCTATCACGGCTTGCCAGTTTATTTCTATAGGCCATGGCAGTATGACTCATGTTCATTCCTAGAATTTCCAAGAATTGTAATTCATATTCTATTTGCAAACTACATTTGCAGTGAAGGAGATTTGAGAAATAGACTAAACCAGTTTGGGCCAAACTATACTTACCGTAAAGGGAAAATATAAAGGTTGTAGATGAATTGTATTTTTTTAAGTGTATGTAACTCCTTATAATGATTTTCTCTTATTTGCGCCACTTTGGTCTGTTTATACCATTAAACATATTGTGTTACATTTGTCTCTGAAGGTTTTCAATCACCCAGTTCAAGGTATAGCTAAGAGTGGTAAGTCACAATCAACTGGATAGAATCTGTAATGTTAAAGACATTTCACAGCTTATCTGCACCATTTATTCAGCTCTTAGTGTCAGGAATATACCGCAGCATTTATATCCACACAGGTAGTACAGACACCTTAATCTAATCACCATGGAATTTGCCAAGGCAGATGTTAATTGTCCAAGAACAGGAAGGGAGGTATGACATTTGTGGAACCATCCTGTTATAAATACAGTATATAACCCCATTTCTTGGTGTCAGGAAATCTGGGGGTGGCAATGTTGCTCCTCTTTAGATACAGTACAGGACAGAAAATGTATTACTGATAAGATCGCCAGTTCTTAAGTTCTAATTTTACACATTCTAAACAGGTGTTTTGTATTGCGTTTTTTAACTACTGTATATGTGTACTTTATATAATATACAAATAAACATTAAATAAATGACACGTGATTTACAGAGCACTATGGATTAGTTAAAGAGCCAGGTCAACATCAGTAATTTCCTTTCCAGTTGTACCCATCTGCTTAAAACTTTAGAGCAAGAGCTATAATAAACATCAGGCTTTTTACAACAGTAGCTTCAAAAAACGACATAATATTCCTATGCAAGATTTCCTATTTACTTTGTTAAAATGTATTTCTTTTCATCCTAGCCATAATAAATAAAGAAAAAGAGTATGTGCAAAACCACTATACATTTCCTTTAACAGTAATGCATATGAGGTAATGGCATCCAGTCGATTGCATGGTGTATTTCATTACAACAGATGCATCAGTTAAATTATTAGCTTAATCAGCATCAGATTGCAGCAACTAAAAATAGGCCTTTAAGGAAGAGAATGGGGCTGCATTAAAACCCATGCACCATCACTACATCAACTATTGTACAATGGAAAACAATAAGCAGACATGTACAATGTATTGACAGGGTTGTTCAACTTCACTGCAGCTTACATTTATCAGTAGAAACCAGTGTTTGGATTTATTTGATTTGTGTGGGTAGTATTTTGACAGTGTAAAAGCTGCAAAGAGACTAAATAGAATAAAATAACAGATGATAATCCATTTATGTGGTGGTGCATAATTATATCCCATCAGACCAATACATACAGTATATGGCTTAGAAGTACTGTTTGGATGAATTACATAAAGGAAAACTGAAGTATATTTTGTGCATTCATTTTGAGTTATTGTGGAGTTTACCTAAAAGTAATTATCAATGAAAATGTCACATTTTGTGGCTTGCTGTGTCAAAATGTATGTAAAGTTAAACTCCAGATACAGAGAAAAATTAACACTTAAGAAAAATATTGCTTGTTTGTAGAGTTTCATGCCTGTTGTTGTTGTGTGCTATCTCTATTCTGTTTAATCCTCATAAACAAAAGAGCCCTAGGGACATAATGGAGGCCCGTACACTGAGGCAAATTGATCCAATAGCTATGTTTGCCCTGATGAAGGGACCCTGCATGGTTCAGAAATGTTGGCTATGTTATACATGTGACACTGTTCTACAATAACAATAACCTTTGGATTTACTCCATCCTGCGAGCGCTGGTGATCTTCATTGTTACTCCACTTTTTTTAAGACAAATATGTACATGGATTTGAAAAAAAATTGTTGCCTTACTTTTTCTGTTTCCCCATGTCGTTCCCAGACTGATCCCTGAACGGCAAGGTCTGGGCTCATTATAAACAGTTGGTGCACTTTTAGGGTTCTAATGAAGAAAGGTGCATTGTTGGCATCCCTTTAGAAGTAGTTAACCCTTAGGGATAATCTCACAAAAATAGACATTTCTACTGAACAGGATGACTAAAATTGTAGTTGTATCTCAGGGCAGACTTCTGGGAAAATTAGTGAGCTAAATCAAAAAAGCAGCAAATTATATTTCTGGGGGTATTCTGTACACTGGACCTGTACAGGTTGTCATATTGATGTTTTTTAAGAAAAGTACAGTGGCTTTAGAGTGAAATGGAAACATTACATAAAAAAATGGCTTGTCCAGCAATTTTTTATGCATACTTATTTTTTTTTTTTACAAAAGTGGAATTTTCTTTTAGTAGAACTAAAGTCAAAACTTTTTTTAGGTTTTGGACGCGGAGAGGGATTAAAACACCTGTCAGGTTTTTATTGCTGTCTGTGTCCCCATTAGGGAGATTCACACTATTTGTCCTGATAAGTATTATTACTGAAGGTGAAAAAAATCCCAAATTTTTAATTGTCACCAGAACAAGATGGGGTGGGGAATGCTCCAACCAGCAGTTGAGTGGGCGGGAGGGCCATGTAGATTTCATGTTCGGATGAGCTCATGTGAGCTCATGTTCGAAGTGCATCCCTAGTTATAACCCTCTCCTAATCTCTAAAAAAAATGGCTTAAGTTCCATTTTAATTGTGCATCTCTTTAGGAACTGTTTACGGAATACCACACTACACCACAATGTGTGAATTTTCATGCATTGAGTTGCATTATAATAGTTGGCTTTCCAGGATTCCAGGAGCAGTGGCCGAAAAACAGCCTGATATGCATCTAATAGCACCACTTATTTGTTTGATAAATGTCCATCTCCGTGTATGGAAGTATAGTTCTGAGGAATGAAACTTGCACAGAATGGGATGTAGACTAAGGGGTCTATTCACTAAGCTGCCGAAGCATCTAGCTGTAGCTTCGGCCGATCCTTCAGCTAGCTTCGGCGCCAGGACCTCTTCGGTTCAGTAGAACCGAAGGGGTGCTGTATGGGCTATTCACTATAGCCCGTACAGCTCCCGAACGTGGCCGAGCGGCTCAGTCGAGTGGAGAACCACCGGACAATAGAAAACTGTTGGGCAGAGCTAGCTGTCACTGCTAGCTTCGCACAATCATTTTCTATTTACTATTTTTAAACTTTTTAAACTACTTTTCTGTTCTGCTCAGTCCCTCTGAGGGACCGAGCAGAATAGCCGAGCAGAATGCAGCTCAGCGGCATTCGGCTATTCACTCACTGCTGTTTGGCATCTATAAGAATAGGCCAAACAGCAGTGAGTAGCCTGCCGGAGGTTCAGCTCAGCCGATCCACATGTTGGATCGGCTGAGTCGAACTCCTTCTGCACTTCGGGTCGGCCGAACATGCTGAGCATGTTCAGCCGACCCAAAGCCATGTGAAGCAAGCCGATGTACGGCTGATTTCAGCCGATTTACGGCTGAAATCAGCCGTAACAGCCTGAAGTGAATAGCCGAACAGTGTTCGGCTCACTTCACGTCAGGTAGGTCATTCACTCGGCTGCCCTCGGCAGCTTAGTGAATAGACCCTTAAGATACATTTTCAGGCTTTCTGAGTTAGAAGAAAGTACAGAATCAGCATATAGCTGGTTAATTTTATTTGTTGTCGGCAGTTGCCCTTTAATTGGTCACAAAGATTGTCAAGCTTGCTTTAAACTCACTTGGAGCAGTAATGCACACTTTTGTAATCACTTATTATCTATATTTGCTAATTAGCATTCTGTCCAGCGATCCCTGGATCAGTCACATTGTTAGCAAACATTTCTTTTGGCAAATACGTTAGAAAACAAATGAATCATTACATAACACAACAGATGCCAGAAATAATAACTCCACACCTTGGAATCTTTTATAAAGGCTATGATTAGCAAGGAAACTGTTTTTGGCATCTCAGACATAGAATGCAGCGGTGTTCCCTAGGTCATTCATTAATTACTATTTGCAGAAACACATTGTGCCCTGACAAGGGTGAGTGACATTAGATGGCTGTGTAATGGGGCAGCAGAGGCAGCCTATTTCACATACTGACTTATGAGCACCTAGTGGGATGACACATTTGGGCATAAGGGACCACTGTGATTTCCATTTTATCAGTACAGAGTGTAATTTTTCACTGCAGAGAGCTGCACAGACAATGCTTGTTTCCGTTTAATACCGCCTGTGTATTGCTGTCCAGGATAACATGCTAATTATATTGTGCACAGCTAAGAGACATCCATATGTGTATATATAGGATATCAATGTCAGTGTTGATGCTGCTTTCTGAAACCATATCTCTCAAGAAACAGATGGTGTCGTCACACCAAAAATAAAAACTCAGATGACATTATTAATTTTATATTTTCTGCCACTGCATGGTATATAGAATTGTGCCTGATGAGATGGAGCAGGACAAAATTTGTGCTTGTACAAAGGTACTTCTTGTGATCTGCTTCAGTAGTTTCTAATCTTTTGTACATTGTGGCATAACTGACAAGTTGAACTGTCACATGACTATGTCTGACTATATCTGACCCAGCAGCACAGTACAGCAATATGGTTGCAACATGTAGACATAATTTGCAAGGGCACTTTGGTGCTGAGCTGGCGTTCTTGAAAGGAACTCTTCAAAGCACTATTTGTATATAAGCTACATAACATAATCCTGGCGGAATTTCAGAAAATAATACATGTTTGGGGGGAACCTCATGCTTTTTTTTTCCTCTTCTGTAGACTGTAAAAAAAAAAAAAGAAGTATTCTTTTTTTCTCTAATGTCACTTTGCTGCTACGAAATTTCGTCCACAAACGAAATTTCATACAGACTACCGCTAACGAATTTCGGACTTTCGGATTCGTTTGCATTCGTCATTTCTGTAATTCGGATGCATCCGAATCTCCGAATTTCCGAAAATTTGTCTGAATTTCGAATTGGAACAAAACGAATCGCACATGTCTTGTTGCCAGTGTCCAGTTTTTAATGAAAACAAACCATTCAGACAATGCTCTTTTGTCATTTCTCGTGGCTTTCTTCAATGTTTTTTTTTAATGTCAATTACATTTTGTTATTGAATTGTTAATGCCCTTATCCACAATTTCTATGCACTAAACAATTTTAAAGCCTGGTGTTTGGCTGTAAATTGTTTAATGCTGATTCTCGTTGTTTTTGCAAATATTTCTATTTCTGATTAATCTCATTTAAAACTTTACAACCGACAGAAAAAACCAATCATATACAGTCAAGTTTAGCAAACTCTGAGCTAACCCTTTTGTGTTGACATTTTCTGTTAGATCACACTGTACTTCAAATGTAGAGACAAAGTTATCTTAAATGTTGAACACAATACAGCTTCTTGTCTTCAGGACCGGATTTACCCTCCCTGCCGCCCCAAGGCCGGGTTCGGATGCAGGATTGGTTTTAATTTTTTTATGGGTTTTATTTTTTGCTTCTCTCCTTTTTTTTTACTTTTTTTTATCACTTTTTAGTTTTTTTTAATTTTTTTTACTTTTATATTTTTCTTACAATTTTTTACTTTATTACTTTATTTTTTAATGGAATTATTATTACTTATTATTATTTTTTACTTTTATTTATGTAATTATTTTTTTATCAATTGTTTTTTTCACCAAACTCTATTGCTTTCACACAGGCGCTAACAAGTTACTGTGTGATAGCATTTGGAGGTGACAGGTTCTCTTTATTGAACCTGTCACCACCAATACAGGAGTTCTAGCACAGCGCTGTGCTGGAACTCCTGTGACAGGTGAGAGGGGAAGAGCACAGCTCTCCCCTCTCACTGTCTACATGGAGCAGCAGGGTTCCTTTAAACCCTGCCGTTCTGCTTACCGCTCTCCATTCTGAAGGCGGCGGCAGCAAGGACGGAGCCGGGAGGATGCAGCATGGAGAGAGGTAAGTGCAAGGGAGGGAGGACGGACCGGCACTCTGATTACAAGTGTTCTCTGTGTCATCACCGAGAACACTTGTAAAGAAACAAGTAACTTCTCCTATTCTACATTTAGCTCTGCTTGTGCAAAGCAAGGCTAAATGTAGAAAGTAAATGTACGCCCGGCGCCAGTAACTCTATGATTTTTTTTTTTACTTAATAAGTTTTTATTCAAAAATTTTAACAATACATAAGTATCAAACAAGTGGGTGATTAAGACCAATCAAGTACAAAGATACAGTGTACAGGCATATGGTAGATAAGTGGGTCAGCCTTGGAAACTGTGTTCCCAAGTCCGCCCATATGCAGATGGCTTTGTACCTGTAAGTAATGATGGGTCCAATAATCCCCTTGGGTAGGAGGGACGTGAATGGAGGGGAATGGGGGAGGAAGAGGGGGAGAGAGAGAGAAGAGATGGGTAGAGAGACTAAGAGAGGAGTCAGGGAGGAAATGGAGCGATAAGTTTAGTAGTTACATTGGTGGAGAGAATTGTCAGGTGGCTGTTTATATAAGTGTGTAAAAAAAAAAAGGAAAGTTATTACCATCTTTGAGGAGGGTATCCCACACTTTTAGTAAAGGTGGGACACAGAGCGTCAGGGAGAGTGATCGTGGTCTCAGAGAAGGCAGAACCCAGGGTAGCGAGAATGGTAGGAGGGGAGAGATGTGCATTTCCAATAGCACCCAGAGCTTGTGTTTTACATGAAACATACGGTCCAGAATGTGGGTGAGTAAGGTAGCTCTGTGATATGTCTTGAGGTCTGGTAATCCCATTCCTCCCATTTCTTTACGACGAGTAAGAATGGAGTAGCTTAGTCTTGCCGGTTTATGTGCCCAAATGTATTTAATAAGAGAGGATTTTAATTGTTTGAAAAATGGGGC
>NW_017306371.1:427598-526384 GCF_000935625.1 Nanorana parkeri | reverse complement strand
GTTTTCATGTCCGACTTAGCTTGTCGAGCGGGTGTTTGCTTGGAGCCCTGAGGTTTTTTCTTAGATGTGGGACCCATATCACTCAGCAAGAATGAAGTAGATAGGCAGATATAGCAGATGCCTGGCCCGTATTGCAGGAGCTAGTGAAAGCTGCTGCCGATCGCCGCCATGAGCAAGCTCCGCCCGAACTCGGTTGCCTTGCCGGGAATCCAGCCCTGCTTGTCTTGCAAAGACAGTTCCATCAGCAGAGGGCGGGTACAATGCTAGTTTACTATTGGCTATTGCAAATTGAAATAGCCAATTGTAAACTCCCAATGCTTTTGAATGGGAATTCGTCTTTTTTTTTGTCAGAATAAAGAAAAAAAAAAGACACAGTGGGGTTTCGCTTCTTGGCGGCCGGGAGGGGGGGGGCTCCCAGAGCGCCCGGGATATTTTTTAAATTTTTTTAAAATTTTTTTACAGCAGCAGAGCCGCCGGACAATAGGAAACTATTGGGCGGAGCTAGCTGTCACTGCTAGCTCTGCACAATCGTTTTCTATTAACTTTTTTCTACTTTTTTCACTCTTTTTCTGTTCTTCTCGGTGCCTCTGAGGGACCGAGCAGAACAGCCGAGCCAAATGCCGCTCGGCGGCGTTCGGCTATTCTCTCACTGCTGTTCGGGGTCTTTCAGAATAGCCCGAACAGCAGTGTGAAGCCTGCCGGAGGTTCGGCTCAGCCGATCCAGATGTTGGATCGGCTGAGTCAAACTCCTTCTGCACTTCGGGTCAGCCGAACATGCAAGCCGATGTACGGCTGAAATCAGCCGTACCAGCCTGAAGTGAATAGCCGAACAGTGTTCGGCGCACTTCACTTCTGATCGGTCATTCACTCGGCTGACTCGGTCATTCACTCGGCTGCCCTCGGCAGCTTTGTGAATAGATCCCAGAGTTGTTATACATACGTTCTGCAGCATTTCTCACCAATGAAGTCAGACTGGAAAGTGGCTAAACATTCTTTTTCAGTCAACAAAAATAGTAAAGATGAAAGTCCCAAAAAACATCACACATAAGAAATGTTTCCAACAGAGCGAACTGCACAGAAGCACAAGTAAGGACTTGGTATTCATTTCTTTTCACCTGAACACTGTCCGTCCACAGATGTAGCATTGGCTTATTCTTGAGGTTTATGCGCAGTCTGTCAATGTCCACTTATTTTAAGATCCCCTCAAATTCCTTTACTAAATCAAACCCATTGTCACACATTGCCAGCAAATGTTTAGTTTTTTTAAAAAATTGTGTATACAGAAATGAGCTGTAGTCAGCCTAACTGTACCTCAGCAGCGGTGAGTCTCTAAACAGAGTTTTTTTTTTCTCTGCCACATATTGTTTGAGCTTGATTCAGCAGTGTGTTCTAGAGAGGTATCATTCAGTATAATGGGTGTTTGATATGCTGGCCAATCAATAGGCCTGGGAAATCTGCTGGTGCATTTGGGTAGACTTGTTAAATATCTGAGACACTTCCTGTTCTGTCTTTTCTATCCTGGGTTTTTGCCCTGTGAGGATGCCCGCCTAAAACTGGCCATGCACTATTGGATTTTCAAACCAAAGCTCGTACAAAAGATCTTTCTTTACCGCCTGATAATGCCATCAGACACTTCATGAATGAGTGGAATAAATGGAGTTTCCCAAATGAAAATTACATTCATGGTTAGAATTTCGATAATTCGAGAAAAATATTACATTGTGCTCTATTACGGTCACTACGGTCAAAATGGATCATCGATTTGAGCCCATCAACTATTAGAAAGTTTAAAGGAAAGTTCTTTTGTACGAAAGTTATTTTGAAAAGCTCAGCAGTGTATCATCAGATTAAGATGTGAATCCCTCCCAGGCCTTGGCCCTAGCAGGGATCCCCCCCCCTCCTGCAAGATACCCCCATGGATGTGGCCTGCTTAAGAAAAAAACAAAAGGCCTAGAGCAGTGTTTCTCAACTATTGAATCACAGTGCTCTTATGAATTAAGCAAAATATCGAGGCACTGTAGTCTAAAACGTAATGCCTCTTTTCACGTCAGAAACCCCCCTTTACATTAGGAACCCCCTTCAAATCAGGAACCCCGTTTTAACATTAGAAGCCCTCCCTTCACTCTAGAGCCCACTTCACATTGGAACCCCCCCAGTAACATCAGGAGCCCCCTTTTACATCAGAATCCTCTTCCATTTCATAGTCATCCCTCCATCCAATCAGGAGCCCCCTTAACATCAGAAGCCTAACTGCATCATGAAAAAGCATGACGCTGAACAAAAATTTCAAGGCACCCCTGAAGAAGCCAGAAGGCACCCTTGGTTGAGAAAGTCTGGTTTAGAGGAAACTAGATGCAACTTTCCCTACATAGTAAGACTGGTTGAGTTGGAAGGTATACACATAAATCTTCATATGTTTACCTGCACAGGAAGTTAAAGATTGAGATACTGTAAGAATCTCAACTGCCAAAGAGCCTCCCTTCTGAAGAGTCCAGTCAGCACAGTCTGTGACTTTGAAAAGTAGGCATGAGAGACTGTAGAGAAAGATCTGGAAGATATTATAGTTTAGTCTATTATTTTAGATCCAGTGTACTTTGAGGACATCCTGATCCAGACCTCACCCTCCTTCCAATATTGCATAAGCAATTAAGTATTTTCTATTTTAAAATATCCCTAAGATAAAATATCCTTAACCTTAAATATTTGTAAGGTTAAGGCACCCATCATTCTGACCATCCACCACACCTGGGACTTTACTCTAGGTAAATGTTCCTTGGACATTGCTATTGTAGCTGTTTGGACCTGAAGATCACTAATTATGTGTAACTATAGTAGATCAGTACAAATAGCGCTAAAATTATAAACAGTGATTGTGTGTCAGGAGGATTATTAAACCATTACTGTTTTTAAGGTTTCAGTACAGGGCTGATCCAAACTTTTCAAAATGCCACTTCAACTTGCTTGGTATCCTAGGGATGCTGAAGAAAAGGCACTTTAATGGAAAAGGAATGTCTTGTATCGCAGCACAGCAAACTGGAAATCACTTGTAGATAAATCCCTAAGCTAAACTGCACGTATAGGGCTCGTTCACACTAGCCCCGTTGGGCTGTGTTGGGCAGCATTGCCCAAAGCAGTTTCAATACATAGACAAAGCAATTTTCCTTCTTTCCTATTGTGTTAGTTTACACCAACGCACTGCATTGAAATTCAAAGTGAAGCAGCTAATTAATATCATAAGGTTTTCACTGTATATCCATTATACAGATTCCATTGGTTTTGTTTTATATTTACTTTATGTTACTATTGGTGTATATCAGGGCAGCAAAAAAACAAAACGAGAACATGCAGTACATCTCTGCAATATATGTACATTTTCCCATGTTTTATCTCTACAAAGATCATGCAAGTGCAGAATAATACCTGTCGGTATGTCAGAAATGCACTTCTAATTTCCTTTTGTGGATTGAAAACACAGTACCTGGAGATAACACAGACAGAGTGAATAGGACACAGAACAACTTTGGATTTCTGATAGGATTAACAGGTTGTTTTTTTTTTGCACTCATCCAATACATATAACAAAATTATTTCAACCATATATTTAGCAGACAAAAACGGCAGCAAATAAGAATATGTAGTTGTAAGGGTTTACATACACTTTAATGTTATTTAGGAGGTTGAACACATGTTAATGCACAGCAATAATGTGACATCTCTGCTTTCTCTACGTTGGCACAGTTGTGGCACTTACCGTTTATTTACAATAACATAACGCAAATAAGAGCATTACACCAATACTTTAACAATGATAAAACAAATGCTCTGCGCTATCGAAGAAAAAATAAGTGAAAAAGAAGAAAAACCAGACTAGCTACAAGCCGCTAAGACTCAGGCTCTTAAGCCTCAAAGGTTAATTAATCAATGGTGTAGCGCTATAAGCCTCACGGTGTGGTTACCAAAAAAACAGTGTTGTGAAAAGTTAAATGAATGAATAAATAAATATGTGAAATAAAAAATTTGAATATATAGAATGTGTTGGTCTTCTCTTTCAACAACGTATCAGTGCGTGATATATGTGGATATTGTGTAGCAAAGTAAAATTAAACAATGTGGATCTCTCTTCGAAGAGAGTAGTATACCATAATAAACTAAGTGGTTAAAACAAATACATAATATAAGTTTGCCATAATATGAAAAAAAAATGGGACCCATTAATCATAGTCATAGTGGGTATGGAGAGTCTGGAACTCAAGCACAGATATTTCAGAGCCCCCAGAAGATACAAGAGACTGTTAGATGGTTTAACTCTATCATAACTATAACTATAAACTATAACAATCAACTATTAATAACAATTAACTATAGCAATCAACCAAAAACTGAAATATTGCCATTCAATTGAATTAGCTACTTCCAAGGCCTCATTAAAACCCTATTTATTAAACGGTCTTTGAGATGTACTGTCTCAACATTTCCAAGCAACCAATCAGATTAAACCCTAATGTAAAAAATGACACCAAGCGGAAAAAAACATTGAATCTGACTTGCTTTTAGATTTTGTCCTGTCTCAGCTCTATAAATCTTGCAAGACCCACATAAACATACATACGAGAAAATATATTGTTTCATCTGTACTGATGAGTCCATAAACAATTTCTGTCTTAGTATAAAAACGTAAGATCTGTCATGAACATCTGCAGAAAATCCAACGTGATTCAGATGTAATTGGCTTCACATTCAAAGGTAGCGTAGCATATTCAGTGGACCTTTGATTGTTGCCTAACAATTGGACTCCTAAACTGCATTGTGTTGTTCAACAAAGAATTGTATTCATCAAGATGACATTATACAGTACATATGTTTATGTACAGATATAGATGTGGGGCAATTATATTTGATAATGTCATAAAATACATTCAAATGGGAAACAACTCTGCAAAACTTCTATGCAATTTTAAAAATGCAGTATGAATGAATGAATGTTTACTTGTTAAAGGTACTCATGATTGGATAATTAGGTGAATCATCAAATACTTTGTTGTGTGAACATTCTTAATTTCTTTAGCAAATAGCTGTATGTTATAAATCCCTGTAGTTGTGGTTATCTTTATCCCATTCAGCTTCCAAATGTGATAGAACCTCTTTTTCAGCATAGATAAGTGCTCCTACATGCAAAGGTAGGTGAGAGCAATCCCTATTAATTTCTATGGTAAATAGCTACAGCTTAATAGGAGTTGGCATGAAGCATTTAAAGTACATTTAAAGGCAAACTTTTTTTAGACCTTTCTTGAGTTTTTATTGCTGTCTTTGTCCCGCTGATGCATTTCGCTATTGCACTTCCTCTGGGGACCATGGGTAACTAATCTAACATATATACATAAAGATTACATTATCCAAACATTGATTTGTCTTCTAATTTTAAAATGTTATCAATGATTATTTAAACATGTGACGCCAACATGCAGTCACACACTGCTACTTACACAACACCTTGTGTTAGGGGCGAACAAGGGTTTCTAATATCAAAGGGAGAACCGGGTAATAAATGCCCTCCCTCTAATCAGAGATTATTACCTGGCTCTCCCTTTGATATTAGAAACCCTTGTTCGCCACTGTCAAGACCCTATTGGTAGATCATAAGGAGTTGCAAAGATGAATCAAGGATTTATACTTGGTTTCAGAATGGGTACATGTATGTAATATGGCTGTGCAACAAGGACAGTATATGGGAGAGACTATGGGGGTGATTTACTAACCTAAACACACGCACGCACCAGGTGCGTGTGATTTTCACACAGCAAAACGTATTTATCAACCAAAAAGTCTCTAAAAGCATATTTCCACTAATGCCATATATGTAAAAATCATGCACATTATGCATATATAATGCTGCTTCACAGTCATAGACAAAAATGGTTAGCTCATGCATTTACATTCCTGGATTCATCAACGCAAGCAACACAACATAGAGCTAATTTACACAACATCACCTTGCAATTCATGCAAGGCTTTGCACAACACACCTGCTGGGTGTGTACACACTACAAAGGTGTTTAGATTCCACCCATAGATCATGCTGGGAGGGAACACACTACAGAGGTGTATACATGTTCGTGGTGTGTTAATAAGGTTAGTAAATCAACCCCTATATCTTATTTTTAATGTGTATGTGAATGTTACTGTTATTTCTACCTTATAACAAAATAGTTTTTACTAACATTTGTGCTATGGGTATGACACCTCATTAAACACAATATTCTTTTTGATGTGATATTGCTGAATATTACAAATGTGGGGGCTATATCATGCAGCAGTCAGTAAAAATGTTTAGCCCTAAGATGCTCTTGGCTTTGGGAGGTTGAGAAACACTAGTTCACCAGATGCCACTGAATACAAGGAAAAGCCAGATAGCATTTTTAATCCAGAGAAGCAATGCTGCAAACAGCTGCTTCTCATCTGTGGAAGTGGAAGTCAACTTGTATGGTTTTCCTCTTGGGAGTGTGCTCAAACATTATGCCTCAAAGGCCAACAGCTTGTAGAAAGACAGATCTATTCAAAAAACTCTATTTGACCTTTTTATTAAATTGTGGGTCAGCACCATCTAGTGAATGACATTCCAGTATTTGATAGATGTGTGCTGTTGAAATTTTCCACTTGGCTGGATCTGGTTTTGTGGTTTCCTGAGTGGGATAATATATTATTGTTTTTTGATATGGCAAAGTGGACAACTGGATTCAACTGCTGGATTATGCTAACTATCAGATTAACACAGGTTTCCTTTTCAATGTTTTAAGAGTAAAAATAATGCAACATAAAAATAACGCATAATATAATTATTATTAAAAATACTGCATAAGACCGGGCAAAAGTGGCACTCAAATTCAAAGTGAAAAATGTTTCCTGGCAAAATACGATTTCATAGTAAATAGTAGGCTAATTAGTAAAAGTAAAACTAATTATAGTTCAACTCTTTCAGGTAGCACACGTTGATAACTGATACCTCAAATGTGGAAATGTATAAAAAAAAAACATAAAAATGAAAGTTTGTAAAAATATATAACAACCTTAATAATAAATGGTGACACATTTTTTTTTTTTTACTTTTCAAAGTATTTTATTGGTTTTTAACAATTTTCCAGAAGGAACGTAACATCAAACATGAATGTTCAAACATACATACATTAATAACTTATGCGCAAACAGTGAATTTGTTGCATAAAACTGAGCTGACAGTCTTGAGACGGCCACCAAAGGAACTAGTGGGTAAGTGTACAAAAATTCACATATGGCATCTTTAGGTGGACGTCAAAAGAACCTAAGTAAACCAAGAGATCCCTAGGATCTCTAGGTATGTTTAGAAAAAGTGAGAGAAGAGGGAGAGACAGCGGGAGAAAGGAAAACCAAGGGAGGGGGAGGGAGGGAGGAGCGCTACCAAAAGCCCATCATATGTGGATCAAGGATCGATGACAGCGTTTTGGGGAGAGCTAGTGTTAAAGAGTCATGAGCTGTCGGTCAAATGACGGAGGGAGAAAATGAGTGATCCATGGGTCCCAAATTTTCTCAAATTTAGGCATACAATCATTTTGGCGTGCAGAAAGTTTTTCATTATAGAACGTCCAGTGGACTTTGTTTTTGACTTCCGATATGTTTAAGGAGTTTGACAGCCAAGCCCTGGCTATGGTATGTTTGGCCACGGACAATTTTATCAACATTAAACCTCATCTGCCATAAAGTTGCCCACTCCCCTATTTTATCCAGGTCCTCTTGGGAAGTTATATTTAGATTGTAGGTCTGAATACGGAGTGACCTGATTTACACCTATAAGGTCATGTAGGGTCGTTACTTTGTTATTGGTCCAGTT
The DNA here is from genome assembly GCF_000935625.1 of Nanorana parkeri. Lineage (NCBI taxonomy): Eukaryota > Metazoa > Chordata > Amphibia > Anura > Dicroglossidae > Nanorana > Nanorana parkeri. The sequence goes on along the minus strand of NW_017306371.1, from coordinate 518,523 downwards.
TCTAAATGATGAGGGATATTCGAGGCTCGGAGGGAACATGGGATTCCGAAGTATAGACAACAGTGGGAGATGTGGGGAGATGAGTCTGCTGGAATATTTGACTTAGTCCCATATCTTGAGGGAGCGTCGGGTGATAGGATTAGTGAGGGAGGCTCTGGCACTTGGTCTTAGCCATGGGAGGTTGTCTATGGCTATGGGGTCACAATCTATCGCTTCCAGAGAGACCCATAACGGCGGTTCACTCTTGTCATGATATTTGGCTATAGTGGCTATTTGTGCAGCTTGGAAATATTTTTGAAGATTTGGGACCCCCAGACCTCCATCTGGTCTGGTGTGGTACATCACTGATTTGGGGAGGCGAGGTTTCTTATTAGCCCATATGAATTTGAAGATCTTGTGTTGGAGCACCCTCAAGACATGGGACTGAACAAAAACTGGCAAGAATCTGAAGGGGTACAGTAGCTTAGGCAATAGGGTCATTTTGATTGCAGCGATTTTCCCCAACCAGGAAAGGGGGTATGTGGCCCATATTTTCAATAGATTGGTGAGTTTGGTAATTAATGGTGGGTAATTAGCCGCGTATAGGGAGAGGAGGGAAGGGGTGAGGTGAATTCATTGGTAGGAGATTGCAGTAGGTTCCAACTGAAAGGGGAACTTCTTTTCAAGCGGTGGTATTAGGTGTGAAGGTAGGGATATATTTAATATTTTGGATTTCGCTGGATTAACCGTTAAGCCCGAAAGTTCTTTAAATGTATCCAAGAGCCGCATTAGGTTAGTGAGAGACGAATGTGGATGTTGCCCAGCTACTGATATACCAGTGATGTCAGGGTGCGTTCTTATTAATGCGGCCAAGGGTTCGATGGCCAAAGCAAATAGAAGAGGGGATAAGGGGCAACCCTGCCGTGTACCGCTAAGTATCGGGAAGGCCGTTGATTTATAACCTGCATATTTTACTGACGCTAGTGGGTGTGAATAGAGTTTCGAAATCCAGGTGCAAAAGTCCTTACCAAATCCCCAACGGCTCAGCATATCGAAGAGGTAGGACCATGACAAGGAATCAAACGCTTTATGCATGTCTAGAGATAGAAGGAGCGATGGAATATTGCGTTTTCTGGCTATATCTATTAGGAGGCAAGTTCTGCGAACATTATCTCCAGCTTGGCGGCGTGGCATGAAGCCTACTTGGTCCTTATGAATAAGGTCCCCGATTAGTCCATTCAGTCTGGTTGCCAGTATTTTAGCTAGGAGTTTTATATCAATATTCAATAGCGAAATTGGTCTGTAGTTCGACCAGGTAGTGTTATCTGAATTCGGTTTAGGGATCATGCATACTGTAGCCGTTAGGGATTCTTGCCGGAAAGTACCACCTGTCCGCAGGGTATTAAGTGCATCAGTAAGCATAGGGGTCAATTGCTCATTAAATTTTCTATAATAGGCTGCCGTAAAACCATCTGGACCAGGCCTTTTGTTGGGCTTGAGAGATTTTATGGCGGTTTGCACTTCTTCTTTTGATATTGGCCTGTCTAGTGAATCTCGTTGGATTTCTGAGAGGGTTGGGAGTGCCAAGTTAGCTAATGTTTTGGACATTAAGTCTGTATTTAGAGGTTCCTGGTCTTGATATAGTGTAGATAGGTGTTGCGCAAATTCCTGAACTATCTTGCGTGGATTGCTGGATAAGGTCCCATCTGACAATTGCAGACGCAATGGTTTTTGGTGAAGGTCTATTTTCCTGAGTCTACGTGCTAGCAAAGAGTCTTGTTTATTGCCTTGGCTATAGAATTTGTGTTGGGTCCTACGTAGGCTCTTATCCGCAATATTGGCGAAGAGTAGATTTAGGTCTCGCCTAGCTGTATCTAACAATCGTTTGTTGTGTGAAGAAGGGTGGGCATTGTACGTGAGGGCACGAGACAAGTATATGTCTTCTAGTTTTTTTAGACATGCTTGCCTTTTCTTTTTAAGAGCGGATGCAATCCGAATGCATTCACCCCTAAGGACTGTCTTGTGTGCTTCCCATAGGGTCATTGGGGAGCTATCTGGAGTGTTATTAATATGTATGTATTCTGTGAGAGCTGTTTGTATAGTGGAGTGCACATTATCGTCAGTTAGCAAAGAGTCGTTCAGGGACCATGTGCAGTCGACTGAATCAGACCAAAAGGAGGACATATAGATTATAACTCCCTGATGGTCTGTCCATGAGAAAGGGTGGGTGATGGCTTCAGTAACTGACGGTAACGTGGCATGTGAGCTGAAGAAATGATCAATCCGAGAGGATGAGTCATGTGGGTTCGAGTAAAATGTGTATTCTCTAGAGGTCGGGTTAAGTTCACGCCAACAGTCCACTAGTGCATGTTGGAATAGCAAACGACGGAAGGGTCTAGATGTGTCTGAAGGCAATATCACTGTGTTGGATCGGTACATACTCGGGTATATTGTTAAGTTAGAGTCGCCACCTAGAAGGAGAGTTCCCTTTTGGTGTGTTGCAATCACAGAAAGTAAATGTCTAAAGAAAGGGAGCTGATTAGAATTGGGTGCATAGTACGTGACAATAGTGGCTTCCACATCACGTAATGTACCTATCAGGATAAGATATCTTCCGGAAGGATCTGGAATTTCCTTCTGACATACAAACTGCGCCGAGTGCCCAAAGCCGATCAGCACCCCTCTGTGTTTTGGCCATGTGGATTTGTGGGTAATGGTGGTGGAAATATTTCAGGCAAGAGGATTGTGAAAAATGGGTCTCCTGCAGACAGATTATGTCCACGTGTCTGGAGTGGAATTGCCGGAACGCCATGTTGCGCTTGTTAGGAGAGTTGAACCCCTTTACATTAAGGGTTAAGCATTGCAAGACCGACATGTGTGGTTACTGAAGGAGTATCTTAGTTTATTAGGCCGTTGGGGAAGGACTAAAGGAGCGCTCAAGGAACAGGGAGAAGAGGGAAAGAATAGGCAGAAAAAGAAAGAGTTTTTAGAATGAGGGTGCATCATTAAGTACTGCAAGTTCTGACCAGGGAGAGGCGGCCCTCCACTCAAGATGAAGCGGAGCATGTCCCTGGGCAGAAAAACCATCCTCGCGTCCAGGCCAAAATGTCTGGATGAGTGAAGAAAAAATTGGGGGGAGGCACAGGAGGTCTACCTCCCGCATCGCAGGGGAACCCGCGATAGGTTATATAAGTGCAATAACTGGAAAAAAATTATAACGGTCACAATCACATTGTCGGTACAATAGCTCTAGCCTTTGAGCTACAGAACGAAATGAGAGAACTATCAACAACAGATTCACAGTTCTAATTCTTAATAACTGTCTCCTAACTATCACACAGTAATGATTAGTTTTGCATACAGGTAAACCTTGTAGACTGGTCATAATCACTTGGTATCAAAGGCTTTAAAGGCATTAACGGTTATTATACATGTATCTGAGGGATGAGGTCGGGTGACCATTATAGTCTCTACATCGTATAAAATCAACAGAAAATAAACAATTATGTGTGATCCCACACATATTAGGAATGGGCAATTTCTATGGACCCATAGTTACCCTCAGCCGACCGAGTCCGAGTGTCTTGTGACTGATCTAGTTGTTGGACGGGGTGGTGACGACCTCCCAGAGGATCTCTTTTGGGAGAAGGACGACTTTTTCATCTGTGGGATTCGATCCAAAGTGGAGGGTGCAGAACGATGACCTGGTGAATCAGTGTTAAGGTGCAGTTCCTCAAGTATGGCCTCGAGCTCCGACAGTGAAGAAGCTTGATGTTGTCTGCCTTGGTAGGAGAACAACAGCTTAAAAGGGAATCCCCATCTGTACAGGATCTTGTGTTGTTGAAGGGTGCGTAGCGCCGGTTTCATTTCCCTCCGTTTCGCTATGGTGGATGGGGCAAGATCCGCAAAGATTTGATATTCATGCCCTTGGAACACGAGGGGTTGTTTGGCGCGGGCTTCCTGAAGTATGGTTTCCTTGGAGCGAAAATATAGGAATTTCGCGATGATGTCACGTGGCGGCCCCTCTGGTTTGTGGTGTGTGAGGGCTATATGGATCCTTTGAAACTCTAATCTTTCATGTGGTATGGACGGAGCCAATTCTTGGAGCAGTGCCGTGGTGAATGCAGGGAGATCTAGTATGGATTCTGGTATCCCCCTTATCCTGATGTTGGAGCGGCGTGACCTATTCTCTAGATCTTCCATCTTGGATAGGAGAATGGCATTGTCTTCCCTCATAGCATCCAGCTCCCTGTCATGGGTCTCTAGAGTTACCACTGTGACGTCCATTCTGGATTCCAGGTCTGCGGTTCTGTGGCCCAGATCACGGATTTCTTTAGTTAGCTTGTCAGTGATCTGCTTGGACGTTTGCTGCAGAGCTTTCTGAAGCATTCTGTCAATCCTTTTTAACAGGTCTTTCTGCGATGTGTCAGCCCTAGTGGGGGAGGGAGAGCTGGCCCTGCTGTCTGTGCCATCTCTGTTAGAGCAAGAGGGGGAGGCTTGCTGTGGCTGCCGGGCTTGTGTAGGCTGCGGCGCCATCTTGGCTGGGGTGCGGGTCTGCCTCTCACCTGCTAATCTCCCTCTTGGCTTGGATTTCGGGCCCGCGGAGGACATGGCTGTGTCACCCGTTCCTTCCCCCGTCTGATGCTGCAGTTATTGCCACGATGTGGCCGGGGTGAGCGGCGCGGGTTCCCCCCGTTATGTCGGAGGGACATGGAGCTTCTCTAAAACATGTCCGCTCCGGATCACCGCACGCATGCGCCCCCCCTGGTGACACATTTTAACGGACAGTGATCACAAAATACTTGGAGAGAAACATATTCGCTTTATGACTCAAAAACACTTTGCATTTATGAGAACATTTCTGGTAATATCAGAATTATTATTTTTTTCTGCAACAAAGATCCATCATGCCCTGGACTTACCAAATCTGGAAATATAGTACTTCTTTATTTGGGCAGCACACCTTGCATGCTACTATTTTGGCAGCCCACAGCAAACCAACTTTATACAAACTTTTCACCCCTCCCTACTACTGAAATAAAAATTCTAGACTGGGCATGTGTTATTTATGGGTTTGTTTATTTGCTCCCTTTGTTTTAAAAACACTCAGAAATTACAAAGTGCTTTACAGAATATGCAGAAATGTCAACACCATTGTCTGCTGCAAAGGAGCTTACAATCTAACACCCTTTGGGGTGTATTCACTAAGCTGCCGTAGGCAGCCGAGTGAAAGACCGACCTGAAGTGAAGTGAGCCGAGCGCTTTCGGCTATTCACTTCAGGATGTTATGTCTGATTTCAGCCGTACATCGCGTGGCTTCACGTGGCTTCTAAGTGCAGGAGGAGTTCGACTCAGCCGATCCAACATCTGGATCGGCTAAGCCAAACCTCTGGCAGGCTACTGGCTGCTGTTCTATTCTTATAGATGCCGAACAGCAGTGAGTGAATAGCCGAATGCCGCTGAGCAGAAAAATAGTTTAAAAAGTTTTAAAAACATAGAAAATGATTATGTGGCGCTAGCAATGACAGCTAGCTCCGCCCAATAGTTTTCTATTGGCCGGCGGTTCTGCTGCCGTCAAAAAAAAAAAAAAAAACTCTCCCGGGCGCTCTGGAAGTCTCCCGCTCCCGGCCGCCCAGGAGAGAAATACTGATTTTTCTTCTTTTTTCTTTAATCTGACACGGAGCCATAAGATCACGGCTGGCTCCACCCAGCTGTCAGAAGCAGGCTGTCGGCTGGCCAATGGCCGGCCACTCGGCAAGTTTCGGCTTTCAGCGTGGCTCAGCCGAGCTGAGGCATATGCCTTCGGCTCGACTGAGCCGCTCTGCTAAGTTCGGGAGCTATACGGGCTATTGTGAATAGCCCATACAGCAGCCCTTCGGTTCTACTGAACCAAAGGGGTCCTGGGGCCGAAGCTAGCCGAAGGATTGGCCGAAGCTACGGCTAGATCCTTCGGCTGCTTCGTGAATAGACCCCTTAGTGTTGCATGTCTAGTTTGGAAAGAGGTGAGTTAACATGCCAGGGCAATTTTTGAGCTGTTGGAGGAAGTGGGAACTGAAACAGCACTGGAACATGAAGAAAACCCACAAAGGGGTGACAATGTGCTAGGGAAAAATAATTTCAAGGACCCAGGGCTCAAAAAATGTGTCAACGCTTTGTCTAAGAAAATGATTAAAATTTTCTAAAACAAAAGGACAAAATCAGTAAAAAAAACATTATTATTTGAAAGAAAACTGTGATATGGGACTACATTAAATGGTAGCAAGCAGAGGTGAGTATGTAGTACACACTGCAAGGTACTGTAAACCAGGTGAAAAATGCTTCTTGAGGATTTGCAATATTTCCTGCATGTATATTTGTCTGTGCAAGCACTCAGGAGTCTCATCTTCTTTTCCAGAGCCGTACAGCCCTGCTGTCTGGGTCATGATGTTTGTCATGTGTCTTACCGTGGTTGCTGTGACTGTTTTCATCTTTGAATATTTGAGCCCTGTTGGATATAACCGAAGCCTCTCCACAGGCAAGCGTGAGTACTTGATCCATGCTATACTACTTCCCTCTTTAACACCTAAATTGTTTCCTTTACTACTGTTTACCTGCTTGTAAAGAAAATCTTTGGTTTAAAACACAGAGCTAGAGATATAAAAATGTCTGAGAATAGAGATAATAGTGGACAGAAGCAGGGTCTTAAATGTTCCAGCTAGAATTATCCACAATTTTTTTTTTTAGAATAAAATCTACATTTTATTCCTTTTAAAACAAATTGTATAACAATCTAAAAAAACACATGTTGATATCTATTGGCATGCCCAGCCTTCTACTCATGCTAATTGGTTAATATATTACTGCCACTAATATACAGAAAATGTCACCTTAGATTGTAAGCTCCTTGTGTGCAGGGACTGATGTGAATGTGCACTGTGTAAAGCGCTGCATAAAAAATTGTCGGTGCTATATAAATACCAATAATAGATAATAATAATATAAAGCCACATGAGACCCTCCTAAAATATATGCAACACTTAGGGGGTAATTCACAAAGCTGCCGAAGGCAGCAGAGTGAACAACCGGCCCGAAGGGCAGTGAGCCGAACGCTGGTCGGCTATTCACTTCAGGCTTGTACAGCTGATTTCACCTATACAACGGCTAAAATAAGCCATACACCAGCTTGCTTCGGCTGGCTTTGGTTCAGCCAAACATACTCAGCGTGTTCGGCTGACCAGAAGTGCAGAAGGAGTTCGACTCAACCGATCCAACATCAGGTCCCAGCCAATGAACATAAACTGGGCGGAGCTGGCTATGATGTCAAGGGCGGCTCCGCCAAGATGTCAGCTGGCCGAAGGATCAGCCATAGCTCAAGCTATGGCTGATCCTAGCTTTGTGAATAACCCTCTGAGTAATTAATGTACATATATTGCCTATCAAGTACAGTAAAAGCTGATGAACCCACATTGCAAAATATATATACTGTATATAGCAGACATAGACATTCACAATGTAACTAATTATAAGGCTTGACAAATAATCCATTGTAAACATATATGCTGTTGGATAAACAGTGGCCAACCACAGTCATCCAAAAGTGGGCAGTTATACAAAAATATATTTAGTTGGTAACAAACACACAGTAGGTATAGATATAATTGGTTCCATCTTACCGCCGACAGCTCTGAAGTGATTTATCGTGTAGATGTAAATATAGTACCAAACAGTGCACTCCTGTGAAGCCAAGATGTTGAAATGGTAATAATAAGCAAGCTCAAGTATGCCAAACTGAAGAGTTGTTGCATGCAGAAGTAATGCAGGTAGACAAACTCCCATAGGATCAGAGTGTTCAGATAGTAGCAAACTGTAGCATGTAGCTCTAGAAAATTGACACATGTAAATATAGTTTGTGAATCAGGCAAACCAACATCTGTAGAAAAAATGCATTGTTAAGGTAGCAAGTAAACTGTAGCATATAGCCAAGCAAGAACAAGTAATAGCAACACAGATGAATAGAATATCCTTAGACTTCCAGTTTAATACAAAGCTCTGTATGTATAGCTGAATATGTTCAAAGGAACAGCAATGATAGACCACATGCAAAGGGACAGCAACACAAAAAATGTAATGTAATCAGGATGACAATTGCAGGTATATGGCCATATAAATACTAGCTAGTTATCCCAAGAGTTGGCAGCAAAACAGACAAGACACAACATTATGCAGATCCAAAGCAACATAAAAATTGAAAACGGAACAATCTGTCAATAATTGCAGTGCAGATGGTCTTATGTCCATGGTGTTAAAAGCAGCCATGCCCAGCAGAAACAGCACACCCCTAACATGTTTTGCCACTACAGCATCATCAGAGGGCTTGCGCTGAGACATAGACACGATTGGTTAAAATATGGTTTATTTTGTGTTTCATCTGAGCAGGAAACGTGACACTGGAAATGGAACGCAAGCTGCAAATTCCACATACGGGGCTGCCCATCTGCCCATGGTGGAGTACAAAAGGGAGAATCGTATTTACAGACATAACATCCAACATTGCCATAATTCAAATAAGCAAACAATGTGTTAGACAAGTCTATATCGAATAATCATATTGAACATATAATACTTGTATCCAAGAAGCCATACAGTATATCAAAATGTATTATGTAAATCATGTAGAAAAAGTATATTGCTAAATTATTAAACCTAAAAATAAAAAAAATCTTTCAATAAAAAGTGATAATTTTTTACATATCTCCAGCTCACGCTGGAGATCCAGTACGCTGCTTAAAAAAACAAGAAAAAAGTATGGCATCATTAAGGCCAAGATACTTTGCAATAGCCAATAGCAAACTAGCTATTGCACCCGCCCACTGCTGCAGCAGAGGGGGCCTGAAGTTCTCTATCAGGTCCTCTTCTAGTGATTGACAGCAGCAGAGGGCGGGTGCAATAGCCAGCTTGCTATTGGATATTGCAAATTAAAATAGCCAAAAGTAATCTAGCTATGCATTCCTATGCTGATTTTTTTTCTTTTTTTTTTTTATTCTGACAGCAGCAGCTGTCAGAATACTAAAAAAAAACCTTGCAGATAGCAAAGAAGCTATTGCTTCCTCTGCTATCTGCCATCATTTCAGGGGGGTGCTCTCTCCCCCCTGCATTACAATGAGAGCTTAGCAGAGCTGGAGGTGATATGAAAGCCAACTCTGCTGAGCTCTCATGGTACTGACAGTTCAGCGTCCCTGGATACTTTGTAACCAGGGGCGCTGATCTGTCAGTACCATGAGAACTCAGCAGAGTCGGCTTTTATATCACCTACAGCTCTGCTAATCGTTTTCTATTTTTTTTTCTACTTTTTTTAACTGTTTTTCTATTCTGCTCGGGACCACAGAGGTACCGAGCAGAATAGCTGAGCCGAATGCCGATATGAGAAGAGGCCGAACAGCAGCGAGTAGCCTGCCAGAGGTTCGGACCAGCTGATCCAGATGTTAGATCGGCTCAGGCGAACTCCTTCTGCTCTTCGGGTCGGCCGAACATGCTGTGCATGTTCGGCCGACCCGAAGCCAGCCGCAGCAAGCCGATGTACGGCTGAGTTCAGTCGGTGTACGGCTGAACTCAGCCGTACATGCCTGAAGGGAATAGCCGAACAGTGTTCGGCTCACTTCACTTCGGGTTGGTTATTCACATGGCTGCCCTCGGCAGCTTTGTGAATAACCCCTAAATTTTCTCCCCTGGGGTTGCTATATACTCTGTCAAAGGCAGTGAAACTGAAGGCGGGAATTTTGGTATGTTTAAAAAGAACATGCCTTGCAATGCAAGAGTGTAAATTACCCCATGTTTTTATGTCTTTCCTATTTAAAAACCATCACATTCACAACTGTACATGTATTTAACCCCAGTGGTTTCACAATTGCCAAAATGAGAGACATAATAAACCTTTTCATTAGGACGTGTCACTGGCTATTCATAAACTACAAACCTGCAAGCCGCACATAGCCGTTATAGTGAAACCTACCTGGCCTTATCTAGCATGATTGTTTATTTTTTATGTCACAATGGCTATATACTAAGTTATCACCCAAAGACAAAGCCCATCTGTAAATGATTTGTGGTATACATTTTGATATCTGTACATCTGTCTCGAGCCAATGCCAATGTTTCATGAGAATCTTTTTAGCAGAGGCATGATGTCAAATACATTGTATTGTCTATATGGAATATTTTTGATCAATTTAGGATGCCCTCTTTTTAGCATGTAAAATGGCATTTCTCACTGTAGGTTTGCGGAATAGAGTGGTGTTTACAGACCTGTTTAATTCTTTTCAGATGACTATATCCAAAAAGGAAATCGAAACCTCATGATAGGATACTGTAAATTTTAAATTAATATAAGATTATTCTTACTGAACCAACAAATCATCTAGTGAGCCTGTGCAAAATGGGGGATGTTGTTAATGTACCTGTGCCACAAGACTATATGACATTGAGAGATCCTCTCGAGAACAAAGGTTTGGTTCCTACCAGCCCAGGCACAGGCTGGCACCAAATGACGTAGTAGAAATAGAACCCCGTAGAGGACCACATGGTGGTATTTGATATCAATTCTCAGCTACAAGATTGGATATAGTGACCATTCCTGTGCCCATTGGAGCATTGTTAGTGGAATCTACAGTACTGGTATCCAGTATAGATTTGTAAATGGAATGCTGTGTTTGTGATGTTTTCATTAAATAGATTGATTATCAAAAAAGTTCAACATTAAAAGGTATAGATAGAATGTGCTTCATACAGTAAATTAATGAAACTCTCCCAGTAAATGAATGCAATCTAATTCCAGTTTTGCCTTTTTCTTCTCAACCAATCTTTATTGAATGATCACAAGCAAAAGATGAGATCAGTATTCGAAAAGCACAATCCCCTTAATATAGAAATCCCATTAGCGGAGCAATCCAGTGAGCAAGTAATTCAATAGTGTACAAGATAACAAAACATATTTTATTACATCAAACAGTATAAAGATAAATCACCTCATACATGCCATTTCAAATTTGTTAAAACAGAAACACAGCCTCCCTAAGATGGCCCAAATAACAGGACAAGGCAGTCGGGGTAAATGTAACAGCAGGATGATAGGCAGTCAGTGATGTGAGCAAATGCACTGTATAGCAACAGTGGATACAATTGTATCGATATGTAGCAAAGTTGCTCACTTATTCGTCTGTGGCCACAGAGAGAGAGAAAATCCATCCGTGATTCCGTAATGGATGTCAGGATAGTATCCCAGTCGAAGTTGTTAATGTAGTAAATTGTGATCCTGGTAGTTGTTTGTTGTAATTTTGAAGGATTACACGGCTTCAGTAGAACCGAAGGGGTGCTGTACGGGCTATTTACAATAGTCCCGTACAGCTCCCGATCATGGCCGAGCGGCTCAGCCGAGCCGAATGTATATGCACCGGCTCGGCTGAGCTGTGCTGAAATCACCTCATACATGCCATTTAAAATTTGTTAAAACAGAAACACAGCCTCCCTAAGATGGCCCAAATAACAGGACAAGGCAGTCGGGGTAAATGTAACAGCAGGATGATAGGCAATCAGTGATGTGAGCAAATGCACTGTATAGCAACAGTGGATACAATTGTATCGATATGTAGCAAAGTTGCTCACTTATTCGTCTGTGGCCACAGAGAGAGAGAAAATCCATCCGTGATTCCGTAATGGATGTCAGGATTAAGCAAGCCGTTGTACGGCTGATTTCAGCCGATGTACGGCTGAAAATAGCCGTACCAGCCTGAAGTGAATAGCCGAACAGTGTTCGGCCCACTTCACTTCAGATCGGTCATTCACTCGGCTGCCCTCGGCAGCTTCGTGAATAGACCCCTAAGTATTGCATTGGAATCATTATTAATTAGGGTGATAAGAGTTACAATGGTGAGCTCAAATCCAACTCAGACTGGGCTACTATAATGTAATTTGCATATCCCATGGAAAAATGTGCATTGGAATTTGTATGTTAACCTCCCTGGCGGTAATCCCGAGTCCGATCAGGCAATGACATTTTATCCGGCTATGCGCAAACAACCACAAAAATATTATAAAAAGATCTTCTGGAACAATGCCTTTGGAATGCATATATCCTGCACAGAGCAAAGATTGACAAGCCTCTTGTTCATTCAGACTTTATCTGGAAGGTGGCTGAGCGGATTTTTCTCAACTACCAGACGCCATCAGTAGCTGTGAACAGACCTGGACGTCGTGCTGTTGACGTTGTCAATCCAGAACGCCTGACTGGTCGTCACTTTATGGACTACATTCCGCCAACCGCAAAAAAGGCAGCACCTACCAGGATGTGCGTAGTTTGCTGCTCAAAGAGAGATGACAATGGAAAGAAAGTCCGAAAAGAAACCAGGTTCCATTGTCCTGATTGTGACGCCGGACTTTGTGCAGTCCCATGTTTCAAAATTTATCACACTCAGGATGTTTATTGAATTTTCTTTGTTTGACAAATTTCATTATTTTTGATTACATTATTGAATAAAATTATATTATTTATTAGATTATGATTCATGATTTTGTGTTTCAAACTTTATCACTTCTGGGATGTCTACTAAAGTCTTGCTTGGTCAGGTTTAAGTAAGTAATTACTAAGAATTGCAGGCCTACAATACATAACACCAAATTTCCATGCAAAAAATTGTACCGCTTTTGGCACAAAATTCCTGACATAATCATACCGCCATGGAGGTTAAAGCAATCCTGTACTTCGTCAACTCAGGGTCTGTAGTTGCAAGGCGCGGTGTTCCAATGGATATAGTGTCAGACAATATGCCTTATACATTTAATGCACTTTTGATTTTCTGTGAGTAATTAGACTAGTACAATATACTACTTGAAACCTACAATCCAGGGGATAAACTGGAAGAATGAGGCATGCCATAAAATTGATTTTCAAGTCATTCAGCACTGGCAATGATTTACATTAAACACTTTCATATCTACAGAATATTCCCTTCTCTAATACACATGCTTCAACTGCTCAGTTACAGATCTAAAGACCATTGAGAAGTATTCATCCTCAAAAATGTAATTCTTTTAAAATATCTGCCAGCTTACAAAAGACCACTTAAGCTTCATGAGAAAATACACTCATAGTTCCAAAGATCTGTTTAATTTTCAGCTGGTAGACAGAGAAAAGATGAAAACCTGAAGAACTTTATTGGGGTTGATTTACTAAAGGCAAATGTCCTGTTCGCTTTGCAAGTTTTCCTTTAGCTTAGTAAGTGAGATAAAGATTTGCTGTCTTCCATCATCAAATTATGTACAAGAAAAAAAACGTTTTTGTTATTTTCTTTGCACATGATTGTGTATTCTTTGCAAAGCAAATTTGCACAAAGTTCACTAATTTAAGGAAAATTTCCCTTGCAAAGTGCAAATTCACTTGTAAAGTGCAAAGCCTATTTTCCCTTTAGTAAATCAACCAAATAAAGTAAATGAACCTTCACAAGAGGCATAGGCATGCAATACTGCCCCTCCACAAAATGCAGATCTCAGGAGAAATAGATGTCTTTTAAAATGTGACTCAACCACTTCTATTGATAAGGGGGTGCATACTACAATCATTCAATCTGTGTACACTTGAATCACCTAGAGTGCAATCCAACACTGTCGGATTTCTAGGGATAATACATTAGTTCTACAGCTAACTGATTTACAACAATGAAGTCTCTTGATTTCCAGTCATTGTTTTGCTATTCTGTTACTGTGTAAAGAAATGCCTTCAGACGAAAGTTCCAGTGCTGTGCAATTAAAAGAAAAAAGTGTCAGACTATCTGAGCCTGTGTATGTCATGAAAGAAATTACTGGGCATCCCAATGTACATTTATATTACAAAATATGTATAGAAAGAAGGTTTCTAAAATATTAACATGTATTAATAGCATTGCCTTCTTTAAGCTAATGTCTTGACATCTTAACATTTTTATAAATAAATAGAAAAAAATGCATTGTGGCTTATTTTCTACCAGAGTAAAGTCTGTTCACTTTGCAAAGGTAAAGTACTGACTATTATCACCCAATCATGTGCAAGCAAAAATCCTATTTTTCTTTGCACATGATTGGGTGTGCTTTGCAAAGTGAATTGTCACCATATTTACTAAAGAAAGTGAAAATCCTCTTTCTAATGTGGACAGGCTTTAATAATTCAGGTGCATTGACATGCTTACATTATCTTTTTAACTCTTCCTGCCCGATACAAGAAAGTAGGACTGGACTATTTTACAGTTGGGTATAATTTTTTTTAACACGTTTTATTAGATTTTCAAAATAAAAAATAATACAAAAACAATACAAGTAACAAAATACATAAAAAGTCAAGTATGAACAATAAACATTAAACAATTATGTAATTAAAGACAAGAATGTAGAAATAAAAAATGAATATCCTTCCCCCCCTCCCTCCAATTATACAAAGACCAGTAAATAACAACCAGTAGAATTCCTCCCTAGGAGGTTTCATAAAGTGGGTACAAATATCATATCCTCAGACCATAAATCAGTGTCATTTCGAGATTATGCTTCATCAGGCCAAGGCTGTATTAAAAAGAGGCCAAAATGATGTTTGAGGGGAGAGGGCAGAGGAATAACAACAAAGAGTATAAAGAGGAAAAAGAAAAGAGGTGGTGGGGAAAATGATAGAGGGGAGGAAACAACAGGGATAAATAAAATAGACAAAGGACAAAAGGAGAAAGAGAAAGAATGACCTCCTGGCCATGAACCCCCCGGCCACCCATAGGTCTCTGTATCTGACACTCACATAAGAAGTCACATCATGCCATGCCACACCAGTCTCAGGTAAATCTGAGAGAGGTATATTGGGAAGTAGAAACAAAATGTTCCCAACAAACCCAGATATGGGAAAATGTGTCTAGTACATCTCGTCTTATAAGCATAAATCCTTCCATCTCATGAACATGTTCTATTTGTTGGATCCATTCTGACAAAGAGGGTGGCTCAGACTCCTTCAAATGTCTCGTAATTATTGCTCTGGCAGCATTAATCATGTGTTTGTACAGAGACTTAGATGGGTTAAAAGGTAAGTCAGTCTGGCCATGCAAAAGAAAAGTCTCTGGTAAATTCCAGTTGGGTATAATAACACAGAGGTTTGTTATCACTACTGGGCAGTCAGGAATGGCTTGATTATTACAATTTATAAAACTGGAAGTATTGCATGTGATTATCAGGCTATTTATGGCCACTGCTAGCGATATTTCAACAGTGTTCTGAAGATCTAAAGAAAAGTCATAGTGTATCTGAATCCAAGAACAAAAACTGAATATATTGTAGATTGGTGGCCTCAGATGTGGTAGCTGCATTAGTTTTCTTTTTTTTTCCCCTTTACTGACACCTGGTGATCCTTCTAGTTAGTGATGCACTGATACCGATACTAGTATTGATATCGGTGCCGATACCGAGTATTTGGGCGAGTACGAGTGCTCCAATGCCTAGCCCCTACTTCCTGTATCAGGAAGCCGGGCAGCGTTAACACACGCTGCCCGGTTTCCTGATTGGCTGGGAAGCGGCTCCATGCTCTCCATCTCCTCGTTGCCATAACACCTCCCTCTCCTCGTTGCCATAACAAAGGGGAAAGGTGTTCTGTATGTCACAGTTGAGAGCTGATTACACTGCTTGAAATAAAACAGCAGAGTGCACAGGCATCTTAGGAGCTTACTGATCTTCTGGCATGATGAACAGGTATTTTGTTTGCACTTACCAAACAGATATAACTAAAAGCACTTTCAATGTTGTGATAACAAACCAAAGGGAGACAAATAAGAGAAGTTGTGGTTATTAGTGGCTTCCAGAACATCTAAATCTGATGATCATTAAATGCTGAGATTGATTAAGGAGCCAGACTTGAAGCATATTTATAGATTAATTTGGTTCTAACAGTTATAATAACCTATGATTAATATTTTTTATTAAGCTAGAAAAAATATTTATTCTTATGAGGTTATTTATTGTATGCAAATATCTGGGTTTTTTTGGTCATTTTACATGAAGATTTTGAACCTAATCACGTTTTTCCAGTGCCATGTAAGGGTATAACATTAATCCATTGTGAATTTATAACTCAGCATCAGTGTGGTCTCATACCGCAGTGCCTCACATTGTGCACACCATTTACCAGACAGATTACTGTGGGGCTTTATATAGTTTTTCTGCTTCACTGCAAACTCATTTCATGTTTAGCTAGTTTTCTTGCAAAAGAACATGTAACACTATTGACAAATGAAAAGATAAGAATGATTAAGACAATGTCTTCTGGTGCAGGTTTGGATCATACTACAGAGAAATGGTGTGCTGGGTGCAAATCTTAGTAAAATCTTATCTGCACTGTAGTCATGCTTAGTAGTCAGTGAGTATTTATGTATTCAAAAAGAGTGTTGCAATAAAAAAGCATTCTGAGTGCTCACAAATGCGGATGGGCTATCTTCAGGTTGACCTTCCTTCAGAACAAGTCATACATGCTGTAGGTCCAATAAAAAAAGACTATGGGGTCTATTCACAAAGCTGCCGAAGGATCTAGCCGTAGCTTCGGCCAATCCTTTGGCTAGCTTCGGCCCCAGGACCCCTTCGGTTCAGTAGAACCGGAGGGGTGCTGTACGGGCTATTCACTGTATGTCGTTCAGCTCCCGAACATGGCCGAGTGAAGGGCGGGTACAATGCTAGTTTACTATTGGCTATTGTAAATTGAAATAGCCAATAGGAATCTAGCAATGCATTCCAGCTGGCCAAGCTTACTTTTTTAACAATTTTTCTGTTCTGCTCGGTCCCTCTGAGGGACCGTGCAGAACAGCCGAGCCGAATGCCGCTCAGCGGCATTCGGCTATTCACTCACTGCTGTTCGGCATCTATAAGAATTGGCATCTATAAGAAGTAGCCTGCCGGAGGTTCGGCTCAGCCGATCCAGATGTTGGATCAGAACTGGATCAGAGTCGAACTCCTTCTGCACTTCGGGTCAGCCGAACATGCTGAGCATGTTCGGCCGACCCGAAGCCATGCGAAGCAAACCGATGTACGGCAGACTTCAGTTGATATTCGGCTGAAATCAGCCGTGCAAGCCTGAAGTGAATAGCCGAACAGTGTTCGGCTCACTTCACTTGGGGTCGGTTGTTCACTCGGCTGCCCTCGGCAGCTTAGTGAATAGACCCGTAAGGCCCAATCTTTTTTGGCCATAGCTCTCTTTAGGGTCACAGGAGGACATTTACTATGTCCTCCTGTAACCCCAAACTCAGCATATAGTGTGCTATTTATAAATCTGAAAAACTCCAGTGCCAAATGTGTATGAGTGTCAGCAACACTGAAAATAGAAAGAACTATTTATGATCTATAAATACCAAAAAAAGTGTCATGCACAACAAAATTAATAAACCGCGGAATGTCATTAGTGAAACCACTAAATACAAACGTGACAATAACAAGTGATTTATACAAAACTATATCACCCACAGTTCAAACAAATATAGAAGTGTCCAATTACACAAATCCTTTGAGTGCCAAAACAGTACACTTATAGTGTGTCATGCTCTTCTTCACGGTTTCAAAAAACTGCTAAAAAATATATTCACAAACAATCCTTCAACAAGTGAAGAAAATATAATACACCCGTGTCTTCACCCATGAGCAACACAAATCCTTGACTCTCACCTTCTCATAAGACCTCTTACAAGAAAATGTCTAATGAACGATACCCTGTTTAGTTCTAGGAGGGATTAACCTGATTAGCTTCAAGCAGTGTTCAAAACGTTCTTCAGTATCCGTATTCCTCTACTTCCCATAAGATCTCCTAGAAGAAAAGGTCCAATGCACCCCGCTGCCTGATTGACAGATGGCTCTGCCTCTCTAAAGGACTGTGCCCGCCCACTCCCCATCTGTCCATTCAGTCAGCGATGGAGGAATGGAGAGGGGAGGGGGAATCCCTGCGGTGAGTTGTGATTGACAGTCACCACTCTCTGCAGGGAGAGGATCAGGAACTGAGCAATCGGTGGTATGTGACTGCTCAATTCTCAATCTATAGAGCCGACATGTGACAGCTTAAGTGTCACACATCGGTTCTAATTTTGGGGATCTGTATATTTCACTCTCCCCATAATTCTCCTTTAAGGAAAACGATATTGGGGGTTAGGCACTCGTCATTGCACAGGGACATTTTATAGAAATTATCCAAATTGGAAAATCTCCCTCTGCATTACCACGGACCACCCAAGAAATGGACTATATCAGGAGAATTGATTGCTATGATCTGATCGTTTACATGTTGTTTTAACTGCCTCAAAAAATCATATTCAATTAATTTGGCTAACTATTCCATGACCGAATAATTGTCAGTTAAACAATCACAGCAATGAAAACTAAAAAATGTTATACACAGGGTAGCACATGGGTAAGGCTGTTGTCATAGCAGACCTGTACAGTCAATCGCTTTTGTGAGACTAATTTATCGGCAGTATTGCGATTTAATGGCCCTTTGACTTGATGTTCCCTAAAGCAAGCTTGAGATAAGATGGCCCAGTGCACATATAGCAGTATGACCATGCATGCGTGTGCACATGAAACAAAATAAAAATAGAATACATTTTGGTAGGGACTCTAGGCCTAATCCTAATTCTGTCCCATGTTCGAAATGTCTGAATATTCTCATGAAAAATAGTAGGATAAGATGATAAAATACTAAGGGCCATAGGAAAATAAAAGGGCCAAAGTAAAATAAAAGGAGAGCTTTTCCATCCTGAGGATTTATTTCATGATTTATTTCTGCCTCTGCTAGGTAAACATAGGGGTCTATTCACTAAGCTGCCGAAGGATCTAGCCGTAGTTTCGGCTAGCTTCGGCCCCAGGACCCCTTCGGTTCAGTAGAACCGAAGGGCTGCTGTACGGGCTATTCACTATAGCCCGTACAGCTCCTGAAGTTGGCCGAGTGGCTCAGTCGAGCTGAAGGCATATGCCCCGGCTCGACTGAGCCGGGGTGAAAGCCGATGGTGGCCGAACGACCGGCCATTGGCCAACCGACAGCCTGCTTCTGACAGCTGGGCAGAGCCAGTCGTCATCTCACGGCTGGCTCTGGCCACTTGCAGAGAGATCAGCGTCCCTGGTTATCAGGTAACCAGGGACGCCATCTGTCATTACACACTGGGAACCCGGCGGGGCCGCTATGATATCACAACGCCCTCTCCGGGTTCTCAGTGTGTAATGACAGATGGCGTCCCTGCATTACTCTCCCGGACGTTCTGGGAGTCTAACACGACTCCCGGCCGCCCTGAGAGAAACACTTTCTCAAGGAAAGATTTACTCTGCTTGATCGAGCAGAGTAAACCTTTCCTTGCGATCTGTTTTCTTTTTTTTTTCTGACATGGGGCCGCCCTCAGTCAGAAAAAAAAAGCCAGCATAGTAATGCATAGCTAGATTCCTATTGGCTATTTCACTTTGCAATAGCCAATAGCAAGCTAGCTATGGCACCCGCCCACTGCTGCTGTCAATCAGCAGAGGGGAACCTTCAGTTCTCCATCAGGTCCCCTATGGGGATTGACAGCAGCAGAGGGCGGGTGCAATAGCTAGTTTGCTATTGCAAAGGGAAATAGCCAATAGTAATCTAGCTATGCATTCCTATGAGGGACCGAGCAGAATATCTGAGCCGAATGCCGCTCGGCGGCATTTGGCTATTCACTCACTGAAATCAGCCGTACAAGCCTGAAGTGAATAGCCAAACAGCGTTCGGCTCACTTCGGGTCGATTATTCATTCGGCTGCCTCCGGCAGCTTAGTGAATAGACCCCATAGTCTTATCAGACAGAATTTGGAAGCAGTGAGTGTAATATTACTCTCTTCACTATGCTGCCATTAGGACTTTATGAAGCAGTAAGTCAGAGATCAGAATTGTGGCATGGTGCAGAACCACAAAAATAAATACAAAGCATGTCCGACTGTCAAAAATGTTTTTCCTCTCTTTTCATTGCATCTGCTTGAAATAATTGTTCTGATGTACATAGCACGCTCCAAACACAAAGAAAGGCTCAGGGGATGATTAGTTACTCTTACTGATCAAGAGAAAATGTGATTAGCTAATTAGAACACCAGATAAGAACTTTACTTAATTCAGCTGCCATTAGTGCTGTGTTTATAATCTTCAAGTGGTTAAAAGATGAGAGAAGAGAGAGAGAGAGAGAGAGAGAGAGACAGAGACAGAGAGGGGATGTAAAGGAAGGAAAGTGGATTTTGTTAAGACATCTTATATATGGTGTTCTGGCTTATTTAGCCTGTATAATTAAATACACATGTACCAAATCTGCTCACCTTTACATAAAGTGGGATCAGGTTGTTATAGAAAAACTCCACCTTTTCCAAAAACAAAATAAGTGCATACTTCTTCTTAAAGGATAAAAATGTGCATGTATTATTATTCTGGAGCCAGTAAACAATTGCCAAGCATAATCAGTGGATCATGGGTGTAATGCTCTGTCTCCTGCAGACTCTTCCTTGCATCCATGTACTAAGGTATGGACATTCAGTAATATGAAAACAGTGATGTCACTGCGCTTGTATTCCATTGAGAACTTTGTTTATTTTTTAATTCTTCTGCATGTGATTGGATTGGTTTGAAGTGAATATAAATTCACTTCACTCTAGTAAATTGTTCTCAGATTAGTTTACATTTTTTAGACTTTTTTCATTTATATTCACCTGGTGAGTCAGCCGAGCTGCCCAGCAAAAGTAGCAGATGTTGGCAGGGTTGAGAAAAAACATATAACAGAGAACGGGGTGATTACAATGGTCAGCTTTTATTCATTAATGTAAAACCTTTATCCCAAAAGGACAAAAAAGGCTGTAACTGCTTAAAAAGTGTTAGCTAGAGTTTATATTTAATTTGTTAGTCAAGTCTAACCAAATGTGTCCCCTGTCTCATGCCGCTCCGTCCCCGTCTCCTCACGTCCTCTCATCTCCGCCTCGATCTCACTCTGTCTCCGGCCGTCTCATGCCGCTCAGTCCCCCGGCTCCTCCCGTTCTCTCAAATCTTCGCCCCATCTCCCTCTGTCTCCACCCCCTGCCGCTCCATCCCCCTTCTCCTCCTGCTCGCCCACCCGCCAATTTCTCCCGTCGGCTGCCTGACCTGGGCTCGTGTACCAGCAGAAAGGGCCTTGCGTGCCCTCCCTGGCACACGTGCCATAGGTTTGCCACCACTGTGCTAGTGCATCCCACACTACCCTCTCCACAGGCTGATGATGCTGCTATCCAAGGGTTGCTTACAAATTTGCAACTGTCACCATTTTATTCTACATGGTCTGTGCTTTCATAAAATATATAATGTTATGGGAGTTCTAAGTCATTTTCAGGCCTAAAATGTGGTTTATAACATGTGTGCAAAAAACGCAAAAAAGGGCTTGGCAGTGAAAGGGTTAATACTAGGCATAATTAGTGAAGGGCAGATGTCATAAGAACTACTGAACTCCTGAACTCAATCCTACAATCCATTTTTAGGACAGAATATTTTACAGTCTTCTGGCTGCAAGTAAATTGACAAACCCGTTCCTTTTCCTCCTCCTCAGGTCAGCCAGTGATGAGCCAGTTAAAATGCTGCATGTGCATCAAAAGACAAGATGCATGCCATTATGAATATTTTATGTTATTTTTACATAATTGCCCTAAATTGCCCCTAATGAACTAATAAATATCCAAAGGGACAATCTGCTTGCAGTGTGTTGGAAAATCTTGTTGACTAACTTTTGGATCCATTGAACCTCACTCCCTACAAGCACATCTGGTATAAGCAGTGCTAAAATTGGTGGCATCAGTTGCAATAACATAAGACCAGCCAAATACGTCCATAGCCACAGCATGTTTATCACTGGCATGGCAATCAGTGTGAGCACTGCTAATGATGTTTAGGACAGAGTGGGAGGTATGGTGGGAGATATTGAGGTTGTCCTCATAAGTATAAGAAGCAATTGGTGATCCATTCTACCATCATCTATCATAAAATAAATTTCAGTTTTATGTAGAGTGAGCCTTTAGAGTAAATGATCTTGATTCATGTCAAATCCATATCTCTCTTATTTATACATTTGAAATTGTTACAGGGCTATAAACCCTGGTACCATTCACTATTATGAATATTTCCTGAAGTCTTGAAAACAGGAATTTTCTAGTATTCTCAAATTTACAACGTATGTCTCTCCACCAAGCTTTTTTTTGTGTAGCAAATGTCTAAAGTCTTACTAGGTAATATTGCACTATTAAATATTTAGCTAATTTTTGAATTCAAAATGCCCTGGAATACGACTCCCGGCCGCCCGGGAAAGAAACACTTTCTCCCAGAAAGGTTCACTCTGCTCGATCGAGCAGAGTAAGCCTTTCCCTGCTCGTTTTTTTTTTCTTCTGACATCAGAGCCGTTGGCTGCCGTCAGAATAAATAAATAAAAAAATAAAATAAAATCACCATAGGAATGCATAGCTAGATTCCTATTGGCTATTTCAATTTGCAATAACCAATAGCAAACTAGCTATTGTACCCGCCCACTGCTGCTGTCAATCAGCAGAGGGGGACCTGCAGTTCTCCATCTGGTCCCTCTCTGGTGATTGGCAGAGGGCGGGTGCAATAGCTAGTGTGCTATTGGCTATTGCAAAGTGAAATAGCCAATAGGAATCAAGCTATGCATTCCCATGGTGTTTTTTTATTATTTTATTTTTTTTGTAAAACATTTTTTATTGTTTTCTCTCGAGCAACTTGCTCTTACATAGTATTACAGAGCATATCAATACAGCAGTGTGCGCAATACATATTACATTCAGGTCTTATTCAGGTGGTTTAAGATGTCAATCATATCTAATATTTATACAAGTAGTGATATACTTTTAGCTCTATTTTGACAAACTCGGATGTAGGCAAGAATCAAATCAAGGGTAAATGTAAAATCCTCAAACATGGGGATAAAAAGAAATAATCAAAAACAGAAACAAAAACAAAAACATAACTCAAACCATACATGTGATGATACAATGTCTAATTGTATGACTCCTGTCGTGCCAGTGCTGGCTATTGATCCTGTCAGCAACCCGGTTCGTTGTTCATGGTGTGGGCCCGCTCCATCCAGCGTATTGGCTTATGTGCCAGCTGCCCTCCCCCACCCGCAAGTCTCCATGTGCAGCACCTCTGGAGAGGGGGAAGGAGGGAGGCGCCCCCTTATTTTGGCGCATTCAGATTCTGTAACAAGTAGTGTTTGCTAAACTTAAAAGGGGCTAAGATATTATTTTGGGCAGAAGGTGAGAGGGCATGTGTAATAAACGGTTGCCATCTAGAGAGAAATTTTGTTATTTTATTTTCTTCTTCCAAATGTGTTTCTGCATTCAATTTCTCCAAGAGGAGTAGGTGCTTAAGATCTTCCCTCAGCCTGCGGATCGTGGGGGGGTGTGCCGAGAGCCACTCTCTCATGATGCATCTCTTGGCCGCTAGGATGGCCAGGCTAACCCATTGTTTGCCCCATTTGTCAAGGTTGGTAGAGGAGGCTATGGGGGGTTCCCAATAATTAAACAGTAGTAGCATGGCGTCCAATGGAACATTCTGTCCCAACACAGATGATACTAACTGTAAAACTTTTTTCCAATACCCCTGAATGTAGGGACAGGACCATAAGCAGTGGAAAAGAGATGCGGCTGGCAGTTTACATTTGGGACAGTGGTCTAATAATGCATTTTCTCTACTCTTAGTGGGCCTTATTTGGAAAGCATAGTATGCCCTATGAATGATTTTGTATTGAATCTCCCGCCATTGCTCGCTACCTATAGCTCAAGAGGTAGTCTAGTCTAGCAAAGGTGGCATGCATTGCTGAGTAGTGAGTAAATTCACGCTCAAGGGGGTTCCGAATCCTCCATACATCCGTCAAGTCCAATGTCTCTGCTAAGTCAGCCAAGAAGGTTGGCATGGAAACGGACGTATCAGAGCCCCTGATTGTGTTTGGGTCCCTGGTTCTATCCTTCCCCCAACACCATAACTGAATTAAAATATCCTCCCAGGATTTTATTCGGATTGGTGTCTCGCATGATCCAAGAGATGGTCTCCTGGAAAAATTGCACCGTCGGGGAGTTTGGGAAATAAAAGTTGTAAAAGGAATAGGTTTGGTTGTGGACCGTGATGCGGGCGTATAGTTTCCATAGTTTCAATTTTGTAAGGTAGATTTTTGTGTAGCATTATGGCCACTCCCGCTCTCCTTCCTACTGCGGGAGAGGAGATAATCTCGCCCACCCACATTTTTCTCATCCTATCAATATCGGTTTGGGGGAGATGCGTTTCCTGTAATATGTCGGGCTTCAATTTTCTAAGGTGGTGGAGAACTTTCATGCGTTTGGCCGGCGCCCGTAAGCCATTAATATTCCAGGAGACCACTCTTAAGGCCATTTACATTGGGGTGCATGGATTAACATAAAATACATACATTGTAAGAACATTTGCAGTGGGCACATACGATCAATATACTTATCATTTCTGTCACAATTGGAGGAACCTTGGGTCCACACAGTTACCTTAGGTACAATGGCATAGAGGAGGTTACTACTCTTATTGGTGTTGCACAAGTCACGGAAATATCCCGTGGAACAGTGTACATGCAATGTATGGTAGAGCAAAATAACGATAAAAGTAACTGAAAGAAAAAGCATCAGGTCAACAGAACCTAATTTGAGATTTGAAAAAATTAGAGAAATTAAACGAAACAACAACAACAAGAGTCCAATACGTGACTTCTCTTTTTTCCTGATGAGCAGGGCTCGAAAAATCCACTCGTCCTCCTTTATTGTTTCGGAAAGCCTGGAGAACCGCCATGCGGTCAGTGTAGTCCAGATACCTGACAATGATCGGTCTCGGCAATTTCCTTTCCGGGATCAGGGGGCCCACCCGATGGGCACGTTCCACTTTGCAGATGGTGTGGATCCCAAGGATGTCAGGTATGTTGTGGACGCAAATGCTTGCAAGCTGGGAAGGGTGATAGGATTCCGGGAGACTGAACGATGTGGTGTTCTGCCTCTGAGATGCTCTGTGCCTGGTTGAGCAACTCGACCCGTAGGGCCTGAATGCCCTTGGAAACTGCCTTAGCCACTGCATCCTGGATCGTAGGACGCAGTAATTTAGCAACCTCAGCTGCTATCAGGCCATGTTCAGGGATCGGTGTGCGATCTTCTTCCGAGGACGGGCTTGAGTACGGAAGAGTGTGCATGGCAGCCATCTTTAGAGTTGTTTGGGGCCTCCTGGGTCTCGTCGGCGTGGATTTGCTCCGTGGTCCGTTGCGCTTTTTTGCAAGGAATTTATCCATGGGCGATTCAGGAGGAAGTCTCAGCGGGGTTTAGCCAAGAAGCAGGGTGGTAATCCGCGGGCTGAGGTACGATTTTATATGCTGATTAAGCCTGTCTGTGCGGGAGCTCTTGTTCCTGCGACCGCTACATCAGGCGCCGGAACCGGAAGTCATTTATTTATTTTTTGACGGCAGCAGAACCGCCCGGCCAATAGAAAACAGTTTGTCTGAGCTATCTGTCACTGCTAGCTCCACACAATCGTTTTCTATTTTTTTTCTACTTTGTAACTATTTTTCTATTCTGCACGGTACCACAGAGGTTCAGCATCTATGAGAATAGGCCGAACAGCAGCGAGTAGCCCGCCAGAGGTTCGGCTCTGCCGATCCAGATGTTGGATCGACTGAGTCGAACTCCTTCTGCACCTCGGGTCGGGTCGAGCATGTTTGGCCGACCCGAAGCCACACAAAGCCAGCTGTACAAGCCTGAAGTGAATAGCCGAACAGCGTTCGGCTCACTTCACTTCGGGTCGGTAATTCACTCGGCTGCCGTCGGCAGCTTAGTGAATAGAACCCTGAATTGTTTTGTTTCTAGAAAGTAACTGTCTATATTCTTTGAGGCTCTGCTATATAATGTTACTGACGCTGCTTTTTCATTGACACAATGAGACATATTCATAAAAACCTCAGATAAGAAATGAGAGTAAAAGCGGGGCCAAGATTTCACCACTTATGTTATGATTTACTGCTATGGGGAACAACTTCACTTTTGTTTTAATTTTCTTTTTTCCTGGTTTCTTGGTCAGCACAGGCAGTAGTTAGACACTCCTAAGAGAGGGCTATAATGTGCAAGGAGGGAGGAGGGGAGGGGGGGCAAAGGAATTGGCTCTGCTGGAGTAGTCATATTTTCTAGTGAATTTGAATAGTCAATAGAAAATAATGTATGCAAAGGAAAAATGCTGCAAGTGTGCATTTGTTCTTGATTTTGTTTGTGCTTGCTTTTAAAATAAATGGTTTATATTATTGCAGTTTGTTAAAGCAGGTGGTGCCAACATGACCACCCACGGCCAATCTAGAAGGTATCGGTCAAAATTTGAGCCATGTATAGCTACCTTTACTCAGCCACAATCAGCATTCTTACCTGCTAACCTGCTAAAAACTGTGTTTGTTTCTTTCCCAGTTGGATACTGACAGCAAGATAATCTAAGCAAGGCTCTAACCCTCTTTAAATTTACCCAAAACAAAAACAAACAAAAAAAATGGCAGGATTTACACTTAAAATATGATCATTGCAATCTAGACTGACTGGAAAAAATCCCATATTGACCAATCAAATCTATCTTATCAATTTCCTAGTGCGGGAACATGTAACAATTCATATGACTGCCTGCTACATAAACCCATTAATCCCCAAGCCTTTACATACAAAGCCTTTGTTTGTTTTTCTCTTACAGAAAATAAAATCCATTGGTATAGTTCTAACTCTTAGGGCCCCATTTTCAGTATTGATAGATGAAGTCAGAGCTAGATATGGGTTTTGCAATCTTTTGAATAAGACCTGTGGAATCGTATTGCACCGCATCTTGATAAAACACCATTGCTGTAGAGAAAAGCTTACAGCTCTGTTTGTGGTAAAAACTATTTGGAGAGGTGAGGAGTACAAAAAGCTGCCTCCACTGTGCAGTCAGATAATACATTTTGAGTCAGCTAAGATATAACAAGTTTACTGAGCTTTATTTAATACTCTGGCTGCATACAATATATTGGATAACATTAAACAGTATTCACATCAGACGCACAATTTTTTTTCAAGTTGAACAGATTCAGATCTTCTGTTCTGAATTGCAGACAATGATGGGTATTATATAAGTTAAAGCACAATGTGTAAAGTTTAGAATTTTACAGTAACAATATTAAACAATAAGCTTTTATCATCAGCAAACTGAATTGTAATTGGTTGTTTGAGTTACAGCACTGTGGCTGCTATCTTAGGTGTAAGCTCTTAGCAAAGTATACTTTAAGGCAATGTTTGAGATCCATTATTTAGGTAGTAAGGCACACCATTACTGCTGGAGGAAACTTTTTTTATGTTTTGCACCGTTTTGGGAAAAAAAAAATTTTTTTGAATTTCAGATAAAACTTAAACATGTACTTTTATATGTACTTACATTTTACATTACTTCATAGGATTTGTTGAGTATCCTCTGCCCTCTTGAATCCTTTTTTAACAAACTAAATGCATGTAAATTGCATAACATGGATTTTAATAGGCCATGGCAGCCATGTGTTAACATAACATAGAATATACAGTATATTCAAAAACATTCATAAAAATATTCCAGCAGTAAATAATACTAGTTAAAAAACAAGATGACCTAATACCTTGCTATTAGTATGATTAAATCAGAAGGGGGTTCCTGAAGGCACAACTATACATAAGGGTAAAACATTTTGGATTTGGAGTGGTGAGGGGTTAGGACCACTATCAGGTTTTCATTGCTGTCTGTGTTCCTGTTTGGGCAATTCACTTTCTCTTGTCCTGATCACCAATGTCACCGGGAATAAAAGTAAATCCAAAATTTTTAGCTGCCACCAGAACAGTGGGGACACTTATTCCCAAGACAAGTGTCTAAGAGGGGATTTCCCTCATGTTGGAAAGATATCCTCTCACTTCATGTTGAGTCTACAGGGCAGGAAGTGAAGGGAAATATCCCCAATAAGACTTATATAACAAAATATACAAAAGATACCTGTAACCCTCCTTTACTCTTTTTTTTTGGAATATTATTTTCACATTGCCCCATGGGAATTTGCCCCAAAGAACACCACATATCACAAAATTGGCACTCTCTATAATACCAGATGGGACCCACAACTTCCAATGTCATTATCATGAGTTGCTTTTCTTCCAAGATCCCCTTCCTAACAAGCTTTTGGCTATGTGATATATGTGATGATTTGCTTTAATAAATGAGCACAAAGATTTAACGTCATCTTCTGGGGGCTAGTGATCTTCACTTTCTACAAACTTCCTGGGAAATTGACATGACAATTATTTTAATCAATTTAGTTTGTAGTCCACCCCACCGTATCATATACTGGGTGATTTGGTGGTTCAACTTTTAATATGGTTGCTCTCCTGCAAAATGTTTTCTTGTCCAGATGTATAGACATCCTGGCTAGTCTTCCTACCCACCTGATGTGATCAGTCAATTGGTAAGTCCTTTTCTCCACTCTTTCCTGGCCTTTTCTTCTCTCTAAAGGTGCCCATACACTGCACGATTCTAGTACGAGAATTGCGGGAAATCCCACGATCGTACGAGAATCGTGCAATGTGAATGAAGGCGTGCAACCGTTTCTACTGTATGGTCGCACGTCTTTTGTCTAAGGAGCATGCTAAAAAACCAGCCGAAAATCATAAGATTTTCGGCTGGTTTGAATGATGCCTGGGAGACAAATGCCGAACGGGCCGGTGTGCGCACGCGCACATTGCCCGTTCAGCATTGCGGTCATCGGAAGCCCGCCCCTCAGGGGGGCGGGCTTCCGATGATCGCAAGTACGATCTGCCTGTCCAAGATGGGCAGATCGTACATTTTCTATTTACTTTACAACCAACGCAAGACTAAGGTCTTGCGATGGTTGTAAAGTGTATGGGCACCTTTAGTCAGACAGTCCTTTTTCCCAGCTTTGCCCTGTCTCTGGGCATCACTATGGGGTCTATTCACTAAGCTGCCGAAGGATCTAGCCATAGCTTCGGCCGACCCTTCGGCTAGCTTCGGCCCTAGGACCCTTTCGGTTCAGTAGAACTGAAGGGGTGCTGTACGGGCTATTCACTATAGCCCGTGCAGCTCCCGAACGTGGCCGAGCGGCTCAGTCGTGCCGAACGCATATGCATCGGCTCGGCTGAGCCGTGCTGAAAGCCGAAGCTGGCCGGCCGACAGCCTGCTTCTGACAGCTGGGCCACTTGCAGAGAGATCAGCGTCCCTGATTACCTGCTAACCAGGGACACTGATCTCCAAACAGCAAACTCTCCCTGGCGCTCCGGGAGTCTCCTGCTCCCAGCCGCAAAGGAGAGAAACACTGCTGTTTCTTTTTTTTCTTTATTCTGACACGTAGCAGTGTCAGAATAGAAAAAGAAAAAAAAACGTTTTTGCCCATTGGAATGCATTGCTAGTTTCCTATTGGCTATTTCAATTTGCAATAGCCAATAGTAAACTATCATTGTACCCGCCCTCTGCTGCAGTTCCATCAGCAGAGAATAGTGTTGGAAAGGGTTAGAATCCCCAACATTTTCAATGCTCTTTGTGTCCCTGCAGGGGAAATTCACTCCTCTGTTTGTCTGCTTGCCATTATCACCTCAGCCGAGCCGATGCATATGCGATCGGCTCGACCGAGCTGCTCGGCCATGATCGGGAGCTGTACGGACTATTGTGAATAGCCCGTACAGCACCCCCTCGGTTCTCCTGAACCGAAGGGGTCCTGGGGCCGAAGCTAGCCGAAGGATCGGCCTCAGCAGCTTCGTGAATAGACCCCTAAAGGGAGAGAAAATCCAACATTTTAATTCAGTACCTTACATCTTACCTTACATCTTAAATCTTACCGTGGGGCACCTGTTCTGGTGGGACATGTCTATTTCTCATCACTTCTTATTGAATCTACAGGATGGAAAAAAATCAAAATCTCCCCAAACGAATGTAGGTGACAAGCAAATCTGACAGCGCTTTGCATTTCTCTCAGTACATGTTGGAGATGAACACAAAAAGTGAAGATTTGTTCTGTTATAGGAAACATCTATACATGGTAATTGTACCTAAGCAGTACCCTGAAAAATGTACCTTTTGTCTGGAATTCTTCCTTAAAAATAATAGATCACTTCATGTAATGTATGAGTACCTAGCAACTCCTGTACTTAAAGCCTTATAGCTGTAAATCTGCAGTGCGAGATCCAAAACACTGCTACCTCTGACTTAGTTTCACCAAATTTGGAGTGATATATGGTGATATCACTATTGTGCTGCTCACTGTTCTCTTTGCTGGAGGATCTGACATTGAGAAACAAAACCCTGCCTCTACCAAGATTGCCATCTCCGCAGTGCAGAATAAGACATGGTAAGTCGGTAATTATCAGCTGCAGGGAGACTTGGGGCAATACTGATAATTAGTAATTTACTGTTTATCTGCCTTTTTTTGGGCACAGCTTCCAGAGATCAGTTCCTCTTTAATCACTTGCTGTCTGGCTAATTGTAATCAAACAGCCGGATGACTCTCTTTTGATGGCAGGTGGATGTTTTGAATTTACTTTCCCACCCCTGCGCACGGGAAATCATAAACAATGTTTACAGCCGACGAAGGCGGTTACATACAAGCATTCGGGTAGCTATAGATCTGTTGATGGGTTGTATGGTGTGTGGGAGTGTGCACCCCCCCTTCGCTGGTGGCTATCCTAGGCTCTGCTGAGCAGGCCTGGGACCGGTTTCGGTTTGTCATTTCCGCGTTCAGTCTATTATTTCTCCAGCTGCTGTAACAGATCTCTGCTTCATTTGCCTCTTTGGGGTCTATAGGTGACATCAGGAGTCTAATAGACCCTTGATGCCTCCATAAAAAGGGCCTGTCAAGGTAGTTGATTTATCACATAGGGGGCTTATTAGCCCCCTATGTAATAGCAATACAGTTAAGTGTGAAACAAAGTTTTTTTTAAAATTGTCACATATAAAAAGATACATAAAAAATATTTAAAAAAACACAAAACATGTTTTAACTGCTTGAAGACCAGGTGTTTAGACCCCCTTCCTGGCCAGGCCATTTTTCAGTGTTCAGCGCTGCAGTACTTTGACTGACATTTATTCAGTCATGCAGATAGAGCTTTCTTTTGGTGGTATTTAACCACCACTGCAAAAAAATACTGAAAATTTAGAAAAAAAAAGTATTTTTTACATTATGTTAGGAAACATTTATTATTACCCAGTTTTTTGGTCAAATATAAAAGGCGGGGTCAAGCTTTAAAATTGCCCGCACCCGCGAAATCGCAGAAAACTACCATACCCAAAATTGGCCATAGGCGACGCTTTAAAAGCTTTTACGTTTGCGGCGATATGTAACATGTGCGGCGTAATGGGCGCAATTGTCGTTTTTTCACGTATGCGCCCCCGACGCATGTTTGCATGCACGTATGTATTGGTGGGGAGTTTGAAAAAAAAAGTATTCTTTTTTATTTATTTACTTTAAATTTTTTTGGGGGGGGAAACTTTAATTTTTTTTTCCTATTTTTTTTTCACTAAACTTTATTGCTATCATATACGGGGGCTAATAAAACCCCCCTATGTGATAGCAAAATATGTGACAGGTCCTCTTTATGAAGACCCCTAATGTCACCTAGGACCCCCCAAAAGAAGCTGATGAAGCACAGATCTGCTTCATCAGCTTCTTTCCAGCTTCTGAAGCTGGAGAGTGACACAAGAATGCGGAAGTGATGTAAAATACAACACTTCCGCATTCTTGCAGCGGAGAGGGGACTGAAGGGTGCTTGTGTACCGATCTCCCTCTGATCCCCTGTGACAGAGGCACCATGCTGATTCCGGGCTTGCACGGGGCACAGCGGAGCCCGGCGGATCCCGGCGGATCGCTTGTATGTTAACAGGCATCGCTGCCTGTTTTTAAATATCGGGCATTTACCGCTTGTGCGCGCGAGGAGGCGTGTCTGAGCGGACGTCTAAAGACGCCCGCTCAGATCTAGAGAGCTCCCGGCCGTCTGTTTTTATACAACGGCTGGCCCAGAGGTAGTAAAAGTTCCCCCACTTGCACCACATACAAATGTTAACATGCGTTACATATCACCATGAACACTGGAATGTGAGCAATAATTCTAGGGCCATTAATCAGTGTTACCGCTAAACTGATGGAAGGTGAAAAGCTTTGAAAGCACTGCCTATGGCCACATTTGGGTATCATAGTTTTTTGTGATTTCACAGGCGCACACAATTTTAAGGCTTGATATGTTTGGTATCTATTTACCTCACACAATAATAATTTACCAAAATATTGGGTATTAATACATGTTTCATAACATCAAGTAGGGGAAATATTTGTTTTGGAAATTTTCAGAATTTTTATCTTTATATAGTAAAAAATACAAAACACAGTGATGTTTAAATACCACTAAAAGAAAGCTCTATCTGTCCCCAAAACAATTATATAAAATTAATTTAGCTACGGAGCTGCATGACTGAATAAGTGTCAGTCAAATTACTGCAGTGCTGCATACTGAAAAATGGCCTACAAAAAGGGGGTTTAACACCCCAATCTTCAAGTGGTTAAAAACCAATTAAAGCGTTAACAAAAACAATAAATGGAGAATGCATCAAAACAGTACATTTTGATTTTTTTTTTTTAAAGCTCCCCCTTTCCTA
The DNA here is from genome assembly GCF_000935625.1 of Nanorana parkeri. Classification (NCBI taxonomy): domain Eukaryota; kingdom Metazoa; phylum Chordata; class Amphibia; order Anura; family Dicroglossidae; genus Nanorana; species Nanorana parkeri. The sequence goes on along the minus strand of NW_017306371.1, from coordinate 485,838 downwards.
CCTTAGAAAACCTTTGTGCCTGTCTGGAGGCTGCAGCTAAAGACCACTGCACTCTGCGTGAGAGCAGTAGTACCTGTAAATTAATCCAACACCTCCCCTTGCCTTGGCTTTACATAGTGATGTAATCAGCAAAGCTCATGCTTCCTGCCCATAGTAATATGGCAGGGGCCCTGCCAGACTACTGTACAGAGACCGCTGCTGTCAAACAGAGCACAACAGTCTTTATCTGCAGCCACCTGGAAGAGAATATAATGTATTGCTGAGGCTTTTTTTTTTTTATATTCAGAATTAACTTGTTTTACTTTGTTTATTGCTATTATTTGTTTTAAACCTAAAATTGGGCTTTAAACTTTTGCAGGTTTCATTTACAAATCTTTAGTATAAGTTTGAAAAATAAATGAGACAACTACCAGTGGTTTAGAGGTATATGCTACCTAATTGATTGGTGTGACATTCATTTTTTGCTCCCCTTTGTAAGAAGAGTAGGTTACATGAAAAGCTGTTTTAACACCAGCTGTGGCTGTATTTACTATTTACAAATTTCATTTTGGGATAGTTTAGCTATTGAAATAAATGATATTACAGCTATTAGAGGCACATTCTTTGTGGGGTGCAAGGTGCATGAGAAAATTGGGATCTTTTAACTTTCTTTTAAAATAATATTGTTGTTTGATCATATAGTACATTAGAAAGATATTTACAAAATTTCAAATAAAGGATTAGCAGGTGAAACAATTCAGCTGTGATTGTAGTGATGTGAAGTAGGCTAAACAGAGGATCGGTACCAAGCAGATTTTCAAGAAGTAGTTTTTTTTCAGCAGCTAGGAACAAGTAGTAATTTAGGTAGGTTCAAACAGTATGGTCTCACAGAATCTTTTGTAGAATTAAAAAACATAGAACCAAATGTGTTACCTTGAATTATCTTCAAAAATCAGATATTAATGCCACCTTGTACTCCTGTACACATGTCCTATTCAGGAAACCAGGTGGCGTGTAATGACTCGCCACCTGGCTTCCTGATAAGCCGGGCAGCATGTAAAGACTCGCCACTCGGCTTCCTGAATTACAAGAAAGTCCCCTCTTACCTTAGTATGTGCAGCCTGTCACCCCCGGGGCCTCTCCAGCGAGAACGCGGCCTTCCTTTGGTACCCAGCTGGAGCCGTCTGGCCGGCCAATCAGGAAGCCGGGCGCCGTGATATGATGCGACGCCCTGCTTTCTGATTGGCCAGGCTTCCCGGCAAATCAGAAAGCCGCAGGGTTAATGTGTTTTTCTTCTTTATGTTCGGCCCCTGATATTATTCACAACCCTCAGCATGGCCATTAGTAAGTTTGAATTTGACCCCCCCTCATGCCCCTGGTTTAAACTGTTAATAGAGATGGTTCTCTTCAGCTCCATCTTGTGGTTAATTTTCATATCGGCATCTCGGCTGTAGATCCTCAAATCATCTCTGAATTTGTGCTGACACTGTCCTTCCAGAGGGTGGCTACTTTTGTTCCCCATGGTCCCTGTGTGTGTAGTAAAGTAGGCACACCACTCCAAGCTCGCTCCCATGATGAACTACAATCTCAATGCAAATTAGTAAATGAAACATGAGATTGTAGTCCATCACGGGAGTGAGCTTGGAGCGGTGGCTCCAAATGTGGATCTCCCTTCCCACACACACGTTAGACTGGAAGGACCCGCGTCTTTTTCCAACCTTATCTACTTTGTTTTTGGGTTTAGGTACTACACATCTGGTTGCTTTAACTGGATTTTGTACACCAGGCCATATGCTGGCCATACACCTTGCTCTGCATCAGCCACCTGCCTCCAAACAATGCAGCACTCAGGATATGAGCAGTCAATCACCAGTCACTGGCGTTGTCACACAGTGGCGGGAAGATGGTCATAAAGCATGCTTTTGTCAAAAATACTAGTAATAGCCAACAAATAACAGTGACTTTGCAGTGACAGTTATGGGCTTTGAAGCGTAAAGGTAAGTATAAGTATACCAGAGTGTAAAGGTAAGTGTAGGTACCGGATAGATATTTTTCATGTTCAGTGCATGCATGCTAACTCATAAGTGTAACACTTACAGATATTTATAAACTCTCATAGTACTCCCTTAGCAAATCTTTCATCTCATTTTCTCTTCAAAAGGACAGCAACATTTTTGTTAGGCATCATTCAGGCTCAGCATCAACTTCCTTAACTAAGACGCTGTCCACGTCTTAGGGGTCTATTCACAAAGCTGCCGAGGGCAGCCGAGTGAATGACCGATCTGAAGTGACCACTGTTCGGCTATTCACTTCAGGCTGGTACGGCTGATTTCAGCCGTACATCGGCTGAAATCAGCCGTACATCGGCTTGCTTCGAGTGGCTTCGGGTCGGCCGAATTGCAGAAGGAGTTCGACTCAGCCGATCCAACATCTGGATTGGCTGAGCCGAACCTCCGGCAGGCATTTGGCTTGGCTGTTCTGCTTGGTCCCTCAGAGGGACCGAGCAGAACAGAAAAAGAGTGAAAAAAGTAAAAAAAAAGTAAATAGAAAACGATTGTGCGTTAGCAGGTAACCAGGGACGTTGCCATGCACCACTGCTGCAGATTTTGCCTGCTCCAGTTTTGATAAATTCCCTTCATTGTCAGTAACAATTGAATGATCCACTTTGTGCACCCCAAAATTAAAAAAAAGGTCATATCAACATAAAAAACAATATATCCTCAAAATAAATGAAAACCCCAAAATACCATCCCCCATATCAGATTTTTTTTTTTAATGGGAAAGCCTCGCAGCAAGGGTTAGGACAGCAGCTAGGGTTAGGAGAGCAGCTAAAAGTCACTGCTGATGTCATATCAACCACAAAATAAAAAGACAAAAAATGCCCCAATAATAAGAACAAAAAAAAGGCAGCAAAGGGGTTTATTAATTTTTCCTATCATTTTTCTGCAACAGCTTCAAAGTCATTGACATTATGGCTGCTCTGGCCCCCTCCCCCTTTTTTTTGTTCAAAATTGACAATTTGTTATTAAAGTTGCGTAAATGAGATACAAAACTTATGACAGCAGTTGAGGTATCACTATCGGTTAACATTTCACCATAATCATCATGACATATAATATTCAGTTTTCAGTTGTGGTATCGAATTACTAAAACGTATAACATGAAGCTTTCCCCTTTTTCCTTCCAACATCTCTATGTGGACATCATTCTCAGGTTGTTCCTTCTGCCTCCATTGTCTAGATCTTCCACTCTGCGTTGTAGTTCTCTGATCTCAAAGGAGTGGTCTACATGATGGGATTGTAGCTTATGGACCTCTATTTTAGTTGTTTGAAGATCTTCTTCCACATCCGTCACCTGTTGGGCCAATTGCCTGAAGTCATTGCGAAGAGATTGTATTTCTGTTTGACAGGTTGTTCTGACTTCCTGTATAAGCAGCCTGAAATCTTTCTTCGTAGGAATGTGTTTAATGTATTCCCTCCAAGATGAGTATTCCACTTCCTCTGGTTCTGAAGAAGATTGGGTGTCAGCAGTCTCTTTAGCATGGCGATGAGAGGACAGCTCGTGAGCATCATGTTTTTGGGCAGAATGAATGGGCTCAGTCAGCCTTGATGTTTGTTTCTGTTGCGCCACTAGGTGGCGCTGTGGCATCATAGGTGGAGAACCAGGTCGTTTTTGCTGGTCTAAACGTGTACCTTGATGGTGTGGGGGGCGAGATTTACTCGAGCCCCCGGCTTTATGGTCTCTTTGTGGCCTAGGTGTGCTGCCCGGTGGTTGAGCCCATGATTGCGGGGCTGAGGTCAGGGGGGTGCCAGGGAATGGTATAGGGTCTTCTGGGCTCATATGGATAGTTTCCGTTCCCCCTCCAAGGTGAGCTAGCTCGGGTGGTCTGTTAGCTCCAATGTGGGTGGGTGAGGGCCACACCGTGTCTCCCCCTTCCACAGCCCAAGTACTCACTACTGCCTCCGAATCACCTTCTAAAACTCAGCGTCCCGACGGGGACCCGTCACGCTGTGACATCGGGGTACTGGTCGAGTCTGTAGAGGGAGACCGCGACAGGTCGGAACCCTCCTGTGGGCGCTGAGTGTGATCCGCGGCATTCGGCCCTCCACGAGGAGTCCTTTGTTCAGGTGGCGCCATCTTATGAGGCAGGGTCTCCTGTGGGTCACTTGTGTCAAATAATGAATGTGCTCAGTCAGCCTTGATGTTTGTTTCTGTTGCGCCACTAGGTGGCGCTGTGGCGTCATAGGTGGAGAACCAGGTCGTTTTTGCTGGTCAGCCGCACTATCGGAGCCTCCAGATAGTGCGGCTGGTTTAGGTGGCCATCAAACCACGCCCCCACCCACTCCCCCTTTTAAAGTGAGAGGTCTGGATTATGCAAAACCCCTGTGATTGGCCTCTAAGCCTGCTGGCCATAGTTCAAAGGCCATGCAGTGCATTTTGGTTTAAAACATTTTCCAGGGTGCATCTGCACATAAATTCACTGGGACCGCAAATCTTAAACCTGCAAGATTTGCCTCGAGCCCATAGTAGCTGTGAACCAGAACACCTTCCCTAGTTGTGGAAGGAAACAGAGTGCCAGGAAAAAACTTATACAAATACAGGGAGAGCCAAAGATCCCTAAAAAGCAAGAGAACCAACCACTTAGCTGCTGTAGGGCCATGACCTGCTGATCAGACCTGCTAATCTTGGTCTTGTTGAAAGCAGCAATTGGTATAACTTACAAAATAACTGTTTAGGTACCAGAGACGTGAAGTGATCATTACTCATTCTATGTGAATCAGGTGACAATCTTTATAGCTATTGACAATAGAACACCGCCATAAATATCCCCAGGTAAACCGTTTGAGGTGAAATAGTAACTAATTAATCTCTGGCTACCAGTGGTGTCTTCAGCAAGCACTGTCCCCATCCATAGATTATAAACATGCATTCTTGGGTGATTATTCTGGGGATGGGGACCTCTTAAAGGAGAACTATGAGATGAGTGATTTCCACTCACCTCATAGTTCTAGCCGACCTGTGACAATGAGACTGTCACAGGTCGGCTCAGTAGATCGGGAGGTGAGCGAACACATACCGGGTCCTGTCATGGCTCTCTGCCGTGACAGGGGGAGGGGCTGGATTCCCCTCTCCCCGCTCCGATCTGCCAGCGCTGACTGGTGGAACGAACGGGGAGGGGTGCGGGTACAGCTGGCTCTGCCTCTAGATAGGCAGAGCCAGCTGTCACTCACGCTGCTGGGCGGATCTCGACGTCGATGTCAGGATCAGCTCCGGCGTCTCAGTATACCGCGAGCTGTAGCTTGCAGTATACTGAGCTTAGGGTAACGAGAGGACGCTAGTTTGTGTCCTCCCGTTACCCTAAGGAGAACTATGGGGAAAAACACTGACCCCATAGTTCTCCTTTAATGTGTATCTAAAACCAAGAAAAAAGTGGTATAGTAATATTTAAATTGTTATGTTATATTTATATTATAATTGTTTTTTTTCCTACAATGCCTCTTTTTCTTAAAATTCATATCAACATCTGTAAATCAGATCTACTAGGTGAAGATGATGATTACTATTTCAAATATATATTCAGAATCTACTGTAGGCAGAGCACAGTTACTGGACTTTAAGTGTATGAAAACCTAGGAACAAAATTTTAATATTTTGCAGCTTACCAGTTCTTAGATGGTAACTGTTGCTGGTGGGTGAATTTGTTCCTATTTTCCATCTTTTTTACTCTAAAGAAGATTTCTTCTTTAGATGGGCAATGATTTAATTTCCTTTAAAATATGATCAACACTCAAGGGAGAAAGATTAATAGAGTGTACTACTTGTATTCCAGATAAGCGGCTATAGTCTCATCAGCACATATGTCTGTATTGACGTGCACTGGCATGCTTAGATAAATAATATATAACTGCATTATTCACATCATAATAATATAAGTGGTACGTGTGTGCTCTTTGGATCGTTCCCTACTGTTTTCTGAATGCCATACCCATTAGGATCCTGTTTGTATGCAAATGATTGTTATTTATATCCTCCCACCCTTCATCCTTCTTTTAAGTTGACGTTCTTTGTTGCTCCCCAGTCTTAGGATAGAATCCTTTGCTTTCTCAGTATGAGTCCCCTTGGTGCAATTTCACATGTCTGTAGTAATTATACAATAGGATACAATCATCACAGTCTTCCTTTGGGAGAAATCTGTTTACTTGTGCATGGCTTTAATAGCAGTTACACTGTGTGCCTTTTCCACCTCATTACCAGATGAACACAATATCCAGGCTAGTATGGTTAATCTTTTATTTTTCACCTCTGATTCAAGCTGTGAATTAGAAGGAGTCTTCAGCCGTTTCAGCACCAGATGCTCTTGGTTATATGGCCTACAGGTCAGTATGAAATGTTTAAAAAGTTACGATTTAGTTCCATGGAGTGAAAGGTGATTGATATGAAAATTATTAACTGAGCTGCAGGGAAGAAATCATTTTGGAGTCTATAACATGCTACATATTAGGTAAGTATCCAGCCTTGCATTCTAAAGCTACGCAAATAGTAGTAAAGTGACATAAAATAAATGTACATGCACAAGGGTTAAAAAAAAAAATTAAAACCGAACTCCGCTCCCCTCTCTCTTTATTCAATTTTAATAATGACTTATTCTAATAGGGGGTCCTTGTAGTAACAGAAATGTGGGATTCTGGGTAATTCCCACACTCCATTTCCCACAGTTTCAGTCATTTAGTAGCAATTATTTTGGTTACATTGTACTGTATTAACTGAAGTAATTAACCAATCGCGGAGAGGGAACTGGACTGTGGAAATCTCTCCGAATTCTACAGTCCAGTTACTACAATTATTCTCTATTTAAATCAGTCATTTATTGCTGGAGCAGCTGTATTTCCACTAACATAAATCTACTGAGCATAATGAATTTAGCTGTGTGAAAACCTCAATTTTGCCTCAAATTTCAATACAATTCCATGCATGTAGTTATAGTGCTTTATAACAAAAAAAATGATGTGTGATGTGAACAATTTACAAGAGACTTTCAGCTTAATAAAAAGCCATTTGTTTTTGTGAAAGAAGCTTTTAAAAAAGCTTAACTATTTCATTAATGAATGTCTCAATAGTGAGGCATTAATTAATGACTGGAACTGCTGAGAATCAGCAGTTACCAGCATTACAGAGGCTAATATAACTCGGCACGTACAGTATACGTGGCCAGTCATATAGCCACTTTGTGACGGGACGTACACTGTACGTCTCCCGTCACGAAGGGGTTAATAAACACTTGTCTGCAAATGATTAGAATGCAGCAGCTGCATGTAAACGCTTGCACACCACATGTGATATGTGATATGATTACATTTGGTTAGGAATCAATCACTCTCCCTGGATGTATCAATTGTGCATCCAGGGAGAGTGTTTTCTAACCGCATGCAATAATATCACAACCATTACATGTGGTGTGCCGGTGTTCATGTGCAGCTGCTGTCACCTGATCATTAACTTCAATTGGTAACAGCGTCTGCTTGTAAACGCCAGATTAGGGATTCCTGCTGAAGGAAAATGCAAGTTTCTGACGCAGGAATCCCAAATTGCACCAAAACTTAAAAATATGAATGGGGCTGTATTTGGTGTGTATTGGGTTCTGTAGTGCCATACCGGATATAGTTACATTTTATTTTGAAGTATGAAATTTGGTGAACACCCCCATGGCAGAAAAAAATTGTTGAGTGGCTCCCGAGTGAAATGAGTTTGAGACCCCTGCATTAGACCCATCACCAACTCTGATATTACTGAGAAACTGTTACTATAGAAATTAGAGCTAACAGCCATTTTTGTATTACTGGTGGGGAAAAAATGTGGGTGATCTGTTTTTTGCTGGGCATCCTGTGCCATTAACCCTCTACTCCTAGATATCTGACCCAATACATTTTGAAAAAAATATTGAAGGCCTCAATAGAGTCCGTTGATGGGTCAATGGGATTTTGGGTGCATCTCGAAGGTAAATCACCAGTAGAAAGGCAAGGAGAGCCCATAAAATCCAGCAGCTACTTTAGGGTGATTGCTACAGTTATAAAACATGGCAACATCCCTTTTCATAAATTCCTCTAACATTGTATTTTTAATACAGTAGAACAGTGATACTGTCTCTTGCTAACTAGTTCTAGAGATTTGGCCCAACAAAAATCAAGCAGCCAAGCAATTTAAATGTGCTAGTATTGTTGTCACTCAGCCTATGTTGTTACAGATTTAATAGTTTGTCAAACCTTGTCTTTGAGCGTAAGGGTTGAAAGGTGAATTTAATATCCCCGTGTTCCCAGACAACCTCTATTTCCCTATAGGTTTATCTCCCAAGCCTTGAAATATTATTTTCTGTTGTGCAGCAATGCAATATTATAGTTACTGTCACTCAGATTTATGTATTATGTTGTTTTTTTTTTTTACCTGTGCATAACCCTTCTGGCAAAGAATGCATTCATTTTTTTTTTGTTCCTTTGTGCTCGCTTTTCATTTATACTGAGTAAAGGCTTGTACTGCAAAAGGCCAAAAGGCCCACTTACACCAAAATACTTTAAAGGTAAATACATATTATATGCACATTATATTGTCTGCTTTTTCCTGCAGTTTCTATCCACATGTGTAAATAAGGCTAGGTTCACACAAAACAGGGATTTGCATTCAAGTCTATGGAGTCTGTTCACACTTTTGCGATTTGTCGCGTGGTAGAAATCGCCTGTCGTGCAAAAACGTGCAGGAGCTATTTTCGGGCGGTTTGGGTCCCATAGACACCTCTATGTATTGAAAACCGCACGGTTCCCAAAGCAAAACAAAAACATGCGATAACTGCATGAAAACAGCTAACCAGCTCAAATCACCTAGATGTGAACCTAACCGGAGATCTGCTAAATTAAGGTGATAACAACTGTTTAAAGTTTATAGTATTTATAGACAAAGAGCACAATTACTGCTCTTACTGTAAACCTGTGGACTGTTCAGCGTTTTAAACTACATCTAAGGCCAGATTCACACCTGGGCGATCTGTGACCGTGCGGCAATCATACATGATACCGCGCAGATTACCGCATGGTCACGGAGTCTGCCATCACTGACGATCATGCTGTGGGTGCCATTAATAGCATCCCAGTCGCGCCGGGCAGATCGTTTGGTTTCCCACCGCGATTCCATCCATGCACCTGAACACGATCACGACTAAAATAGTAATGCGCTGTGTATCGCAAAAAAAAAGGTACATGTACCTTTTTTCTGCGATTTCCACGCAGATGTACCCCATTGAAATTAATGGGGCTGCGCAGCAATTGCTGTCTGCAATTATGCACAACCGCACAATCCCGGGACGCTTAGTGTCGACAGCATGCAACCATAGGTGCATCAATATACCATCCCCGCTGTGCCTAGGGACCCTCCATAAATTGCACATACTGGTTAACTGGGATGCTACAGTAGCTATCTAAAAGGTATGTGCTGTAAGTTCCTGCTATTCTCTGCTACAGGCAGTTTATTGACTTTAAACAGTCCACACATTGTACTTTAAATCCCTCTAGTTTACACAGTCAGATTTTAACTACATGAACACAGCATTTTCACCTCAGGGTATAAATTAATAGAATGCGGTACATGTGACAAGTGGATTACCCTGGCTGCCTACAATTACAGAGGGAGTGATATTAACCGCTTTAGTGCGTTGCTATATATGCACATTATGTTGGATTGATTTCACACTTAAAGGAGAACTATGGGGTTAGTGTTTTTCCCCATAGTTCTCCTTAGGGTAATGGGAGGACACAAACTAGCGTCCTCCCGTTACCCTAAGCTCAGTATACCGTGAGCTACAACTCGCAGTATATTGAGACGCCGCAGCTGGAGCGGATCCCGACTTAGACGTCGGGATCCGCCCAGCTGCATGAGTGACAGCTGGCTCTGCCTATCTAGAGGCAGAGCCAGCTGTACCCGCCCCCTCCCCGTCCGTTCAGCCAGTCAGTGCTGGCAGATCGGAGGGGGGAGAGGGGAATACAGCCCCTCCCCCTGTCACAGCAGAGAGCCATGACAGGATCGAGAGGTCAGCGAACCCGGTATGTGTTCGCTCACCTCCCGATCTACTGAGCCGACCTGTGACAGTCTCATTGTCACAGGTCGGCTAGAACTATGAGGTGAGTGGAAATCACTCATCTCATAGTTCTCCTTTAATGCTTGAGAATTAATGCTTTATATTTGAAAGGTTTTTCTCATCTCTGTTGAATTTACACGTTTTTGTTTAATTATACCAAGGGGCTGTTAGAACTTTTTCGTGAATTTAGGTAAAGGCATGACTTTGTAGCTCAGCACATTGTGGCCATATGTATGGTCCCGCCCATTTGCCATGGTAACCAGTTGATTGGCAGGCTCCTCCCCTCCTTCCCTACAGGGACCCGGGTCCTCAGCATAGAAGGATGACAGGTGCCTGTCAATCAGCTTGTTACCATGACTAGGGGGTGGGACCATCCACTCACTGGGCATAGCTATCAGTGTGCCTTCAGCAGCAGGAAGGAGAGGAGAGATTTGGCTCCGCCCCCTGCACCACCAACAGCCCATGGTTTTTAAGAGCAGGAGTCCTACTATGAGGTAAGCTGCAGGGGGTGAGAGCTTAGCAGAGAGTAGGGGAGGAGGGTTAGCAAAGTAAGATTAGGGATATATGGAGGTTAACAGTGTTGGAAGAGGGTGGCATCTATCAAATCTTCTTCTAACACTGTTAACTTCTGTACCCTCTGCATCCCTCTTCCTACAGTGCTCACCTCTGGTTGCAGTGGCAGGGCTGCACTGGTGAGCAGTGTAGGAAGGGGGATGCAGATATGAGAAGCATTAGAAAAGGTGAAGCTTAGAATAATGTAGTAAGAGGGATGCAGGGGGTGCACATGTGAGCAACAAAATAAGAGGGATGCAAGGGGGTGCAGAGTTGAGCAGTGTAGGAGAAGGGATGCAAGGGGTGCAGAGGTGGAAAATGTAGGAAGAGGGATGCAGAGTGAGCAGTGTAGGAAGAGGGATGCAGGGGGTGAAGAGGTGGGCAGTGTAGGAAGAGGGATGTAGAGGTGAACAGTGTAGGAATAGGGATACAGGGGTGGGCAGTGTAGGAAGAGGGATGCAGGGGGTGTAGAGATGAGCAGTGTAGTAGAAGGGATGCAAGGGGTGCAGAGGTGAACAGTGTAGGAAGAGGGATACAGGGAAGCAGGAATGTATATGTGGGTGTGGTGCTTGTAAATAGGCGGAGCACACGGGGGCCTCATACTCTCGTATTGCCCGGGGGCACCGTGTGTTGTCTGTCCACCCCTGGTGCAGATGTAACACGCCCTCCCCCTTCCGCCTGTTTACGTGTGGCTGAACCATCCTCTTCTTATTGTTGCCCGTGTGTGCAGAAGATTCTATAGGCCAGGGATGTGGGATCCAGTAAACACTGTAGCAAAACACAAGGGGACTCAGTTCCAGAACTCAGTAAATATGTGGCTGAAAAGGGATGGGTAGGTTACATCTGTCCATTGTGTGTGTGGGAGAGGGAAGGGTAGGACAACTCTTCCTTATACTTTACTATTCCCTTCACCGGCCATACATACTTACCTTTTGCTCCTCTGCCACACTGTTCTGCAGCCAGAAGTGAAAAAGGTGGAGTAACTTCTCTTAGTGGTGCTTAGGTTAACTTAGTAATCAGCCTTCTATAAGCTATGACTAAAGTAAATTAGATCGTACACTGGGCATTCTTCCTCTCTCTGGGTGGCTGAATAGAAAAAGTGGAGGGGCAGTGAAGGAAAGGTATGTACTGCTAAGGAGCTATTAATGCAAACCAATTGCTTTGACCTACAATCGGTTGAAAGTGTCAGGTTCTCTTGTAAGATAAACATGTAAAATGCACACTAAGGCCTCCTTCACACAGGGCAATCTGGCATTCCTGTGGCAGGAACCTATAGATTCTTGTGGCAGGTATGGCAGGTGTCCTCCGGTCAGATGCAGTTTGGAATAGATCCTAGGTCCAGACTCCAGTGATCTGTTACAAATCACATGTAATTGTATCATATATGATTACATGCATACTGCCGCTTACAGATGCCGCCACTGTCACCCAGTTATTAACTTTAATGGGTACAGTAGCCGCATCTAAATGGGACTCTCAAGATTCCTGCAGCAGGAATCCCAAATTGCCCTGTGTGAAAAGCCTAACACTTACATCCATTCCCCTATCCCTAGAGATTTGCTCTACAGCCCCCTAAAGTGTGTATAGAAAAACAGATATCATGGTTGTGTGAGCATAGCCCCTTGCCGAATCCTACAAAACAATATGTAGCACCTCTGTCACCAGTAAATGTGGCCAGGCTTTGTCATGTCAAAAGCAGCAGAGGGCAGGTCTATGTTGAGATTTTTAGAAAGTCAGTGGCTGCAACGCACTCTCCACAGGGATGAACAATGAAGCTAAAGGTAACTCGCAGGACCTTTTAGTGCCTGGCATATTGAAGATCTGCCGTCAATAGTTTGATTGACTAAGGGTCCCACCAATCATGTAGCAAGGAATATCAATGCCAAAATCAGCCAGTGAGGACCTTCTGTTCTAATAGATGCAGAAACACCACATGTTGATATCTGTGATGCAATGCATAACAATACAATAAACTAATGTTTTTTTTTAGTTTTGGATCGAGTAGGGAAGGGTTAAAAGCCTAACAGCTTATTTTTTGCTATCTGTGTCCTGCTGAAGAGGTTTCCATATACTTCCTGTCTGGAAACTCAACAGGAAGTAAGATGAAATATCCTCAAAGTGTATATTATCTCCACTTTGAAAGATTTCCTCCCACTTCTTCCTGTTCCCATACGTTTCCAACTTTCTGAGATGAGTGACACCTAACACAATTTGGGGTTATCAAAACTGGAGCAGACAGAATCTGGAGCAGTTGCCCATGGCAACCAATCAGCTCTTCATTTCATTTTCAAAGCTTTACTGAACAAGCTAAAGATAGAAGCTGATTGGTTACTATGGGCAACTGCTCCAGATTTTGACTGCTCCAGATAAGATAAAGATTTTAGGGCAGAATAACACTTTTGGTTAGGGATGCACCAATACTAATTTTCCCAGACTGAGTTTGAGTACCGATACTTTTCCTTTAAGTACTCGCTTATACCAATTAATGATACCTTTTTTTAGCGTCAGGTGACAGTTTTTCTTAAAAAGTGCAGAATAATGATTTTAGGATAGTGGTGGAGCACCAGAGGCCAGGCACAGTTGCAACCGCTGGGACCCTGGTAGATCTGCCACTGACTCCAAGCTGTGGAGGAACTACAAATCTCATCAATATATTATAAAGCAATGCAAAATACTATCAGCTATAGGAGGACTACAAATCTCAGCAATACATTATACAGCAATGCAGAAAGGCACTAGCTATAGAGGACTAGAAATCCCAGCAATACATTATACAGTCATGCAGAAAGGCACCGGCTATAGAGGACTACAAATCCCAGCAATACATTATACAGTAATGCAAAATACCACCAGTTAAAGAGGTCTACAAATCCCAGCAATACAATATACAGAAATGCAAAATAATATAAAGCTAAATACTCTATTGCTCACCAGGACTGTGCAGCGTCTCAGTAAGCTGTGCAGAGTCTTACCAGGGCTTTGAGCGGTCTCACCAGGGCTGTCCGTGGTCTCACCAGGGCTATGCGCAGTCTCAGGAGAATGTGTGGGGTCTCACCAGGGCTATGTGCAGTCTCAGGAGGATGTGTGCGGTCTCACCAGGGCTGTGTGCGGCCTCACCAGGACTGTGTGCGGGTCTCACTAGGGCTTGTACTAATCCAGTCCAACAATAAGCTCTTCATTTAAAATCCCAGCTAAGAAAAGGAATACAGGTCACTCTAAAGTACTGGAAACAGCACAAGCATGACATTTTGTACTAACAACACATCACTTGATTGGGTTTAGTACCATTGAAACAGCTTAGTATTAAGAATGGTTAAGCCATCTGCTAGGTCAGGGATGCCCAAGCCACTTGTTTTTTGAGTTTTGTTTCTCTAAAGCTATGCTTACGGCAGAGAATAGTGTTGCTTCCCTGCTTCTCCGGAGTGCCTCTATGACTGAGATAGTTCAGGGAATATTTGTTCTGCGATAAACATAAAAACACACAGTCTCTCTGCAGTAAGCAGTCAAGTGATAGTTATAAACGGATATAAAAGTAATCTATAATGAAGTAGGGTGAAACTGCATGTGTTTGGGGGAGCATAGTGTAAAAAGAAATTGCTAGGGGAAGAACCTTCTACAACAGCTCCTGCAAAAAAAACAATATGCAGTACAAAGTTGCCAAGTTTTTACAAACTTATAAGAATACTTTCCTGCTGATTTTTAAAGCCCCCCCACCCCAGCACTAAAATTCCCAGGTGCACGCTCCTAGGATTGCTGTTCCCAAAACATATGCAATACATTTTTTTTAAATCAAACATTTACTTGGTAACTTACATTTATTTTCACTGTTGACATAGGGGCCTCACAGATGCCCTTTGGGAAAGTTACGTTACCAGTGCCTTCCAGGGAGATCTCCATTCTAAAATGCAAGTCCTCGGCAGGATCAGGCATATGACGGGTGCACCTCATCTCATGCATTCGAGATCTGGCAGAAGAGCTCAAGGAATGCATTAATTTACGAGCCTCCTACAGAGTCTTATATCGGTGGTATTGCAATCCAACTCGCTTGGTAAACTTCATTCATTTGTAGCCTCTACCTGTTTTTGTGGTTGTGGCCAACCAAGCACAATGGTGCACATTTGGTGGACCTGCCCAATAGTGACCAAGCTTTGGGTACAAGTTTGCAATCTTGTCCACGTGTTGCTCCACAGAAATCTTTCTGAAAATTCACACGAAGTGCTGCTTAATAAACTTATTCTTATCTTGTTCTGTACAGAATGGATGCTCAATCAACATGTTTTTAACACCTCCAAATTGACCATTGCCTGGAAATACTTATCCTTAGGCTTTGTGAGAGTTAAAAACAGACTAACTTGAATAATGATTAATGAAAACTTAACTGCAATCAGGGCGGGCTTTATAGGTGCCTTGTGCGAGAAAGCTTTACAGTGCTTCTCAGTGACCACACAACTCAGTAACCACATCTCTCAGTGGCCACTCCAATACCTGCACCATTTAAAGCCTCCCATTTTGTTAATCCCCAAACAAACAGATTAAAAAGTATGATAAAAAATAAAACTTTTATTCAAAGATATTAAACTTGTAAGCACAATATAAATATTCTTATTCAATACAACAACAGTGGGCAGACCCTTTTTTCAAGTAAGTGCATCTGCACAAAACCTACACTACATGTTAAATGGTGCATACTGTTCACTAAAACAAAATGCATGGTGCACACTGTTGCACGTGTAGAATATGTGTGTGTTTGTGAAGGGGGGTGTTCTCACTTTTACACACACACTACATCTTGTGTTTTGCTTCATCTTTGACATACCCTTGGGCAAACAGTTTCTTACCATATTCTACAATCCTTCTTCGCACACACAGACTTATGACAACTTACGCTGAAGGTCCTACAAACTCCATCTTCATGTATTATCCCCGAAACTTTTATAGTCCCATCCAAGGGACGTGACTGCGGATAATTTCACATCCATAATTATATCTAAACCTATAAACCTAGATTATTGTGTCTTGTATACCACTTGTAATTGCCTCAATTTTCATTTGTCTCTTCAGGGGTCTCTTCAGGGGTGTGGACATTTACAAAAAAAACGCAATAAACTCTTTGTGAAAGAAAAAGAAAGCTTTTCCCCACAACATCTCACAAACTCTCATGAGATCTCAAGGGGAAAATACTTTTTCTTTTTCAGCAGATGAGGCAGAATGAGGGAAATACATAATCAGTGGGCTGGCCGAAAATAATGAGGAAGAAGAAACCGGCCGCCGTTTACTATTTTTTTTAAAAAACGTTAATGTGGGTTTTTTACCCACTGGGGTGAAGTTCTTAGAATGGGGAAAGAAGGAGGCAGATAAGTACTACTATCTTTACCAGTTTTAATTCACCATATTTCCAAAAGTATTGGGACACCTGCCATTACATGCTCATTAATTTTAATGGCATCCCAGTCTTAGTCGGTAGGGTTCAATATTGAGTTGGCCCACTCTTTGCCACTTAACAGCTTCAACTCTTCTGGGAAGGAGTCCACAAGGTTTAGGAGTGTGTCTATGGGAATGTTTGACCATTCTTTCAGAAGCGCATTTGTGAGGTCAGGTACTAATGTTGGACGAGAAGGCCTGGCTCACAGTCTCCGCTCTAATTCATCCCAAAGGTGTTCTATTGGGTTGAGGTCAGGACTCTGTGCAGGCCAGTCAAGTTCCTCCACCCCAAACTCGCTCATCCATGTCTTTATGGACCTTGCTTTGTGCACTGGTGCGCAGTCATGTTGGAACAGGAAGGGGCCATCCCCAAACTGTTCCCACAATGTTGGGAGCATGAAATTGTCCAAAATGTCTTGGTATGCTGATGCCTTAAGAGTTCTCTTCACTGGAACTAAGGGGCCAAGCCCATTCTCCGAGAAACAACCCTACACCATAATCCCCCCTCTCCCAAACTTTACACTTAGCACAATGCACTCAGACAAGTACCGTTCTCATGGCAACCGTCAAACCCAGACACGTCCATCGGATTGCCCGACAGAGAAACGTGATTTGTCACTCCAGAGAACACATCTCCATTTCTCTAGAGTCCAGTGGTGGCGTGCTTTGCAGCACTGCATCTAACGCTTTGTATTGCACTTGGTGATGTAAGGCTTGGATGCAGCTGCTCGGCCATGGAAACCCATTCCATAAAGCTCTCTACGCACTCTTGTTGTGCCGATCGGAATGCCACATGAAGTTTGGAGGTCTGTAGCTATTGACTCTGCAGACAGTTGGCTACCACTGCTCACTCTGTACTTCAGCATACGCTGAACCCCGATCTGTCATTATACATGGCCTTTGTTATAATACCACTAACAGCTGACCGTGGAATATTTAGTAGCAAGGAAATTTCATGGATGGACTTATTGCACAGGTGGCAACCTACCACACTTGAATTCACTGAGCTCCTGACAGCGACCCATTCTTTCATAAATGTTTGTAGAAGCAGTCTCCATGCCTAGGTGCCTGATTTTATACAGATGTGGCCATGGAGGTGATTGGAACACCTGAATTCAATGATTTGGGGGGGGTGTGCAAATACTTTTGGCAATATAGTGTATATTGCATTAATGCAGTCTGGTTTAGGGGGAGGGAGGAGGAGTGATTTAAGCCTACCAAAGGAAGATGTCAACAGAATCATGTTGATCTAAAACAACAAGTTTACTTTAATGCGGACCTCCACAGGCCCCTTCCTTACGCTTCCACAATGGTCTTTTCTGCCACCAGGAGAGAGAGCAAACCTATGGACTCACAGGTGCTTATTCAAAGGATTTGCAGTTTTTATTTTATTTTTTTTATTCCTGACCCTCTTGCCTTTACGGCTGCATGTGACAGTTCTTCAAGAATAATCAGCACCTTCAGGGGTGTGGACATTTACAAAAAAAATACTTGTGCAAGGGCTAAAGCGGGGGCCAAATCTACTTGTCCTTCATGACAATCTACTTGTCCCAATACAAAAAAATTGTTTTAATCAAAACTAAGGATTTCGAGTACGAGTACCATTTTTTTTGCTTTCGGATCTTGCCGACACTGAATACTAATACCGGTGCTTCCGCTGGCATGGAGCAGGCTTCCCTGGTAATCAGGAAGCCGGGCAGTGGGTAATGACATCCCACCCAGGTTCCCGATTGCCACGGGAGCCGCATTCATGTTGTTTGGCCTGCTTGATTGTGATTGGCCGGGAAACCTGCTTCCCGGTCAATCAGGAAGCCGGGTGGCGAGTAGTGACCTGATTGACCGGGAAACTAGCTCGATGCTGATTGGCCAGGAAGCCGGCTTTCTAGCTAATCAGCAAGGAGCCGGCTTCCCGGCCAATCAGAAAACCAGGAGGCGCGTCATTACTTGCCGCACGGCTTCCTGATTGCACGGGAAGCTGGCTCCATGTTCCCCTACAGCACTGCCAGTCAGAGGAAATTTTCATCTGGCCGTAAGTTCCAATATCGGGGAAGGTATCAGAGAATTTGGGTGAGTACGCACTGATATCGGCACTGATACTAGTATCGGTGCATCCTTAATCAAAACATATTTCACTGTTCTAAATAGCGCTTCTCACTGGTCAGCGCAGTCATCTGACCACGTTGACCAATGAGTGCCTGCAATTTGCAAGCGAAATTCAAAATGCATAGGGGAGGACTGCGCTGGACAGCAGTACGGGGGACAGATAGTACACCCATACTGGCGGAGGGAAGGGATTGCTCGCCGAGAGGTAAGTATAGCCAGGGGGGTGGCGGTTTGGGAGAGACGGGGCCAGATTTAATCGGGTAATTTTTATTTTTACATATTACCTGGGAAAATGAACTTACCCTTTAATGCACATTGTGTGTGTAAGAGAATTCTGGCTACCACCATGTAATGGCGTCTGCAATCTCAAAGCACATGCAGAATGTCCTACACATGCGTTTATTTGCATGCAGATGGCGGGGGCAGCAGGGTTTCATTTTAATTTTTTTGTTTTTATTTTTTAAATCTTTATATATTTTATTATTTTTTTAAACTTAACATTTTCTTTAAAATTGTATTTGTTTACTTTTTCCACTTATTGTTCTTCCTATCACAAAAGGGATTAAAATCCCTTATGTGATAGTTTGGAGGTGACAGGTTCTCTTTATAGAACCTGCCCTCCAACACAGAACAGCTGTTCTGTGTAGTTCCTGACAGCCGAGACAGGTGGCGCTGTGATTACAGCGCCACCGTCTCAGAGAACACACAGAGAGCCCGTAGAGCAGACGTTCTTCGTCTTCTCTACGGGCTCTATGGCTGAGCCGTTGTGGTCTGATCAGATCACTTGTACTAAATGAGCGGCGGCGGCTCCACAATGTACATTCACCTCTGCTTGTCCGGAGCCGGGCTAAATGTACATAAAAACTACTCGCCCGGCGCCCGAAACTGCATGTCCCGGGCATTGGGCGATAGGAATTCCACACCCCTGACCTTTATCATCATGCTTGCAGTATTTTTTTACTTAAAACCCAATTGAAGTTAAGAAATGGTCAGGGTCATGTTTTATATTTATTTATGAAACAAGCTGTGATCTCGCACTATACATTTTATAGATGATAAAAACACATTACATGACATGAAACCATAAATCTGTTTTTCATATGAAATGTTGCATTCTAAAGCTGGACATATACTGTTAGGATTTCAGCTATTTCTCAGGAATTCTAACAATGGGGGGCCCTGCCGTCTCAGCAACATTATTCAATCAACTCTTGTTGAAGAAGTCGGGCGAACATTGTTGGCTAAACAGCGGCTGCAGGCAATCAGCCCCAGCTGGGGGGTGATTTCTCCATCCATGCTATTTAGTGTGAATTGAGGTATCTGTTAGATTTCTTTCGTTCAGCCCACAGCCTGAACAAAAGAAATTTATAGTTGCATGGCCAGTTTGGAGCAGACCTTTACTCTTCCTCCCTCCCCACCACCACATTTTTAAGTTATTTTTTACATTTTTGCCCCATCGTGCCAAGTGAATGCTCCCGCTGCCTCCTAGGATATTTACATTACATATAACAGAAGGCTTCAGGAGCGGTGAAGCAGTACAGGCAGTAGGGGAACCTGGGAGCTAGTCATCAGAAGAGACAGCATGCAAGACCCAATCTGTGCAGCAGACCAGTGACTCCCTGCTGGGCGGGTGAGTATGTGTTTTTAAAGGGGACCCAGTGTCACAGGTAAGAGCGCATAAAAAAAATGTATAGGATGATTTTGGAGAGACTGATTTTGTTTGTATAGTGGTATTTTCTAACTGCTTGAGGTGCAAGACTCTGATTTATCTTTATGTGTATAATAATTTGTTAAAAGGATGTTTGTTTATTAAGATGTAATATTAAGATACAGCATCGAAAAAATATCTTCTTATTGGATACTATGCGCCAAGTCAATTTCTAGCCCTCTAGCAACCCACCCAAATATTGTTTTATGTTTTTCTGATAGAAAAAATAAATAAATGAATTGCTGCCAATGTACTTTCTGTAATATCACCTCCAATGTTGTTTCTCGTCTAGCAAATCATCTCTGGCTTCGGTCTGGAGTGCCTGCAAAATCCCAGCTTGTTATCCAGTACAATTATATTGCATAACTGACTCTTGTAAATTTCTGGCTAGAGAACTCTGTAGCTGGACAGACACTTCAGCCAGCTAAAGCAGAACTTCCAACAGCAACAGATCACCAAACAAATATGACTCAGGCTACTAACTCATTTGCTTGACATGTGCCTACTACATTTACCTCCCATAAAAACTTGAATTAGTAGAAATGGCAATGCTTTTAAAGTTTTTTTTAGGTTTTCCTGGACAGCATAGAGCATAGAGCAGTGAGCTGCAGTAATTTATACCAACCAGTCAAATCTCAACTGAATATCGGTATGATACAAAATTTAGCTGAATACCAGTGTGTTGTCTTTGTGTTTTTAAGAATGTAACATTTATTTGATGTTGCTCAGTAATGTTCTTCCAAAGTTTTACTTTAAACTATCTATGTCATCATGTAGTCCGGGAATCTGCAGATGTTTTTAGAATGTCATAGGAAAATACTAGGTTATATTTATTGATTGTCATTTTCTTGAAACCCAAATGACAGCATGCAGCTTTCTTTGCCACCTACCCCCCTTGCAAGGTACCCTCACAGTGTTGTAGTCATGTTGCCTGGTACAGTTTAGGAGGGGAGACTGTATACTTGCTGCCCTCCCTTTCCTGGCCACCTAGGCTGCATGCCTGGCTAAGTGTCTGGTATGCTTTTTTAAGGGGGGCGTGAATTTTAAGAGCTTGTTTGTTTAGGGGAACAGTGAACAATAATTTAAAAAAAAAGAAGGAAAGAAACAAACACAGTGTTTACCCCTAAAATACACATCAGGCATTGATGGCCAGGTAAGAGAGGGCAGAACATGTGCACCTCTTCCTGAACCATATTAGACCAAGTCCCAAAAAAAAAAATTTGGCATTGGCACGTCTCCCATGGCAGTGAGCAATGTACTTTTTCAACCATAGCTTGCACATTAGCCGGGCAAAAAATAAAGATTTGGCTTATTGACTTTAGTAGAGTTTTGCAATATGTTTGGGAATTCACAGACTTCCTGCTGGATTCACTGAACCTCCTATGAACAGAACGTTGGTCAGCTTGCTCATCCCTCCTCAAGATAATTTAGCTCAATAGATGGCATTAGGATTTATAAACATGAAAACATGCGTTTTTAGAGTTGAAAGGGCATTGCAGAGTAACCATAGCCTCATAAGAACACCAAACTGTTCAGGTGGCACATAAAAAAGTCTATCAGTACTGTCAATTACTCAAATGGAACCAGTGACTTCAGCCAGGGTATAGCTTGCACATATGGGGTGATGAGAGGTGGAACATGGCAAGGAGTAAAAACAAAGAAAAGAGCAGTGCCACGTACTGTAACAAGATGTAACTTATTTGTAGCAATGCATGTTCTTAGGCAATGGGTTGAAGGTAGGGTTAATTCATTCTTCTGTATGGTGACCATCAGCAGTCTGCGTCCACTGGTTTCTCTAATGACTTCTTGTAAATTATATTAGAAGGTTCCTAATGCTAACTTTCATTTTATATTTTCTTATGCTGATCCCAGGCTCGCACCGGGCACAGCGGAGCCCGGGATCAGCGGGACAATGGCGGGGAGGACAGCAGAGGGGGGGGGCGCCGCACCGATCGTCGATAAATACAAGCGATCCGCCGGCTATACAGCCGGTGGATCGCATGTATATTAACTGGCATCGCGGCTCGTTTTTAAATTGCGGCCATTTCCCGGCGGCGCGCGCAAGGGGGCGTGTCTGAGCGGACGTCTAGAGACGCCCGCTCAGATCTAGAGAGCTCCTGGCCGGCCGTTTTTTTACTACGGCCGGCCCGGAGGCAGTTAAAGACATTTGTTACAAGCCTTTTGCTGAGGCCTGTAACAAATCAAAGTGACAGTTTCTTGCTTTACTGTTTTGATGGCTTTAGTAATACATTTTATATATTGCACTTAAATAAATCAAAACAAGCCTCCATGAAAACCTCCCTGTTAAAATATATATGCGTAATTTAAATTAATTACTATCCCTTTAAGCAGAAGTGGTGGTATCTGTTCCTACTTTTTCATTTTCCTTGGGTGTTCAGATAGCTACACTATAGTGAACATGTGTCTAATTGATCATAATTTATGACTGGTAATTGAATAAACTTATTTAGCAAAGCAACCCTGTAATTAAAATTCTGTTATGGACAAACATAAAACACGGGCTGTCACGTAGATGGATTCTGACAAAATATTTGACAGCATCATTTATGTTGTGTCCACATTCTGCTGTCTGGGGAAATTATAAATTACTCTTGGTTTATCCATTGCTGTCTTGTTTACTGTTAAAGAGATCAGTTTACAAAAGAAGAGCAATGCTCTTCAACACTTTTGGGCTTAACTGACAAGATATATCAAAGATCGGTGGAGTGTGCTAAGTAGAGATTTATGAACTTTTGAGAAATGATTCCCAATACGTCCATCATATTTTTTTGTTTTGTTATGCCTATAAACACCCTTTAGACCTATAGAAACTGCATTAAAATGTTTAAAATACTGAAGCCCTTCCCCCCCAGTGAACGTACATTTTTATAACTCTATGGGATAAGAAACACAGCTACATTTGTGTTATGCTGTGTTTTATTAGTAAATGAGCAATGCTTTTATAATGAGGACTCCACATGGAGTGTCTCTCCCGCATTCTGGCAGCATGGAGAGGATCTGGGAGTGCTCAAGTCCTGACCCTTCATTTGCTGTTCCTGGGTCCTGTTCCTGGTAACTATGTTGGTGGCCAAGGAAAGTTCACAGCAAAGATTTTCAGAGAAGGAGTAAGCAGTGAAGGAGGAGCTCAGTGATAAACAGCAGAGTTTTTTTTAATTACAAGTTGCAAATTCTCTTGCCTTAGTAATTCAGCCCAATGTGTGTTATATGTGTGATGTTTATCCATATGCGAGCCAAGTGAGCAAACTATCTGTATCAAGCAGATCCTTCTACTCCACATTTACAAGTAGCTTATTGCAACTGATCAGATTCGCCTCATAAATGTTAAGATGTTAAAAGGATGAAAGAAGATAGCCTGGTTATTGTCCAACATTACACCTTAGCTATTGTTCTATACTTTATGAAAAAAGCAACTTATTATACTTACATAGCAGCTACATATTTGCAAAAGGCTCTTAGCAATTGTTGTTTTTGGACCAATATTTTGGCAACATCTTAGCAGTAATTTAAGGTGTTTGTATTTATTGAATAATAATCTAAAGTACTTAAGAGCTTTTGGAGGCTGATCATTATTGCACCCTCTTTGATGATTTAAAAACAGTAGCAGATAAAGCTTAACTTTAAAATGGTAATATACTGTTAGAAAATGTAGAAAGCTCAAACTTATTAGATGATTATTTGCCTTCAGCAAGCCTTCTTCAGTCTGGAGCTGAAAAAAAGGAGAATAGTATCGTGTTTTATAAAGGCAATGATGTTATTTTAGTAATGACTATTCCACACATACAGCTGTCATAATGGGCCCTTGAAGCTTGGGTGTGCCCTCGGGGAAACAGTCTCTGTGTGAAAGCCACCCCATCTATTCACCTCTGTGTTCATGGTGGTATCATAATTGTAGTTGCAATTCAAGACAAAACATTATTTTATTTTGGACACACTGAGTAAGGGTTAGACTTTCTGATTCTCACCTTCTGTCCTGGTGACTACTGGTGAATGGAAAAATTCCCAAGGTGAGCACATAAAACAATGCAAACCTGACAGAGGTTATAACAGTTTTCCTCTCTAGCTAAAAGACAAAATAGTAGTTGGTCACCTTCACCTGGACTTGTTCTGTACTTTTTGAAGGTGATTATCCACTCATTCAAGCAACTTCCTCAGTTCTAAAAAGGGTCAGCAACATATCCCATCACCTTAATCTAATCAGTATAGAATATGGCAGGACAGAGGTTGATTGTCCAAGAACAAGACATGCATCTGCCTTGACACATTGCATGGTAATATCCTATTTGGTATAAGCCTTTATATTGCCACCATTTAAACTGTTGGGGTTGTAGCCCAGGCAGGAATGCTTGGTTGCTAAATAATGAAGACAATGGGGTGTGTTTAAATTTGATAGAGCTAGTTTGCAGGAAATGTCCCACAGATGAAGTGAGTGTGAAAGTGTGGGGCATGGAATTTCTGTTTTTGTCTTGGTGTAAACCAAATAAGAATGTCTAATGGATAGTGAGCTCCCACCTGAGATTCAATAGTTATCCAGCCGAGAGCATTTAATGTTGGGAGAAAGTACATCCCCTTAAGCACCAGATACAGGTTGGAGTTTTTTCATATCTAAGGTGGGGACATTATAAAGTTCTAAAGTTATGCAAAAGTTTCACCAGCAATGTGATTTTTATTGAGAAAATTCTGCCCATCCATGAAAGAGAGTAAGTGAACCATCTCTTTTATCAGTTTTGTAAAAAGACGTGTATAGTTAATGTGGATGTTAACAGTATCAATTTTATATCCCTTAAAGGTAATATTCAAGTTGGGGTGCAGTAGAGGAAGCATAATAGAGTGGTAAATTTAGGTCCAAAATTCCATATCGTCATATATGGATAAGGTAATCCCAGGGCAATGTATAAAAAACCTGATAGTGACATAGTAAGTAAGGTTGAATAAAGGTGCAGTTCCATCCAGTTCAATCTATGTATACGTGTGTGTCTGTATATACTTGGCTCTAGTAGCTCCCATATCCTTGTTTATTTAGTGAACTAAGAAGCTCATCTAAAATTGTCTTGAATTTATCAATGTTATCAGCAGATACTACTGATTGTGGAAGGGATTTCCACATTTTTACTACTCTCACAGTAAAAAAAACCCCTTGTGCAGTCTAAGATTAAACCACCTCTCTTCTGATGAAGGTCCAGGGAAAGTAGCATTCCCTTCCTGTTCCCTCCACCATGCCAGCCCCATTTTAATAGAGCGTTAAGGTCAATTATCTTTACAAGAACCTGTTTGGCGTTTGGCAGGCAAATATTTTCACTAGTAGCTTTAAAATTATAGTTGATTAACAATATCGACCTGTAATTTGCAACATTGATGAAACCTATGTTGGAATTAGGGATCATGCAGGTATGGGCTTTGTTGTAGTATTCATCTAAGTGTGTACCCTATTAAAGAGAATGAATTAAAGTATTTAACCAAGTCTGGAACTAGCTTTGGTGCAAAAGTTTTGTAATATAGTGTAGAACTTTAGAAGATTTTGGAGGCAAATAGGACCTCCTCTATGGTTATCTCCCTCGTTATAAATTCCCTTTGGGACTGTGATAGGGATGGGATAGCTACTGTAGATCTTCAAGGAAGTTATCAGTATTGTGAGTCTTGGCCTGACTGGGGGAGGTCAGAGTAGTATGAGTGAAATTTCCAGAGAACTTCTTATGGGTTTTGAGTTGGGGAACTATAAAGTTTTCTAAATTGGGGAATTGCAGTGTTTGATGGCTGGGGATTAAGGGGTCTATTCACTAAGCTGCCAAATGATCTAGCCGTAGCTACGGCTGATCCTACGGCTAGCTTTGGCACCAAGACCCCTTCGGTTCCGAAGGGCTGATGTACGGGTTATTCACTATAGCCCTTACAGCTGCCGACCGACATCTCACGGCTGGCTCCAGCCAATTGCACAGACAGATCAGCGTCCCTGGTTACCAGGTAACCCGGGACACTGATCTCCAGACAGCCCAACTCTCCCGGGCGCTCTGGGAGTCTCCCGCTATTAGATAGCGGCTCCCGGCTGCCCGGGAGAGAGACACTTTCTCCCAGAAAGGTTTACTCTGCTTGATGGAGCAGAGTAAACCTTTCCCTGCTCTGTTTCTTCTGTTTTTTCTTCTGACATCGGAGCCGTTGGCTGCCATCAGAATAAAAAAAAAATCACCATAGGAATGCATAGCTAGATTCCTATTGGCTATTTCAATTTGCAATAGCCAATAGCAAACTAGCAGTTGCACCCGCCCACTGCTGCTGTCAATCAGCAGAGGGGACCTGAAGTTCTCCATCAGGTCCCCTCTAGTGATTGACAGCAGCAGAGGGCGGTTGCAACAGCTAGTTTGCTATTAGCTATTGCAAAGTGAAATAGCCAATAGGAATCTAGCTATGCATTCCTTTGGTCATTTTTTATTCTGACAGCAGCAGAACCGCCCAGACAATAGAAAACAGTTGGGCGAAGATAGCTGTCACTGCTAGCTCCGCCCAATCATTTTCTATTTTATTTTTTACTACTTTTGTAACTGTTTTTCTATTCTGCTCAGTACCACAGAGGTACAGAGCAGAACAGCCGAGCTGAATGCCGCTCGGCGGCATTCGGGCTAATGACTCACTGCTGTTCGGCATCTATGAGAATAGGCCAAACAACAGCGAGTAGCCTGCCGAGGTTTCGGCTTAGCCGATCCAGATTCTGGATCAGCTGAGTCGAACT
Source organism: Nanorana parkeri (assembly GCF_000935625.1). Taxonomy (NCBI): domain Eukaryota; kingdom Metazoa; phylum Chordata; class Amphibia; order Anura; family Dicroglossidae; genus Nanorana; species Nanorana parkeri. The sequence goes on along the minus strand of NW_017306371.1, from coordinate 459,213 downwards.
CCTTCTGCACTTTGGGTCGGCCGAACATGCAGAGCATGTTCGGCCGACCCGAAGCCAGCCGAAGCCACCCGATGTATGGCTGCAATCAGCCGTACCAGCCTGAAGTGAATAGCTGAACAGCGCTCGGCTCACTTCGCTTTGGGTCGGTTAGTCACTCGACTGCCTACGGCAGCTTAGTGAATAGACCCCTAAATGTTCTGGTGCAGTCAGTTTGAGTCTAAAATGTAGCATTTGTCCAGGAGCTTTATTCAACTTTAAGGCTGATTTTATTTTTTTTACTCCAGAGACCGGTGTGGGCTTTGTTTGTGTTCTGTAATTAACTGGACAAAGCTAAATCTTTTTGTTTAATAATTGCTTCAATGTTTGCATAAGACACTGATCAGAAGAAGTTGCTTGGATAATCTACTAAACGTCTTCAACATTTCAGAACAAGTCTATGTGACTACTACTGGCTACAGTTTGGGCTTTAGATATACTTTAAAGACTGGCAGTTTTTAGAGCAAACCACCAGACAAAGAATCCATAGACAGTTCCTGTAAAATAATTTTAAATTTTTGCATTAAATCTTGTGATTTACACACTTTTCCACATTGCACAGCTAGACAAGAGACACACATACCTAATTAATAAAAGCAGGTTCATTTCTTACACCCAGCCATCTCGTTGGGCATTACATTAGCTTTATCTCCTCTGTCAAGTGAGCAGGGAGCTGATGCAGGTAGTAGTAAGCTTACTGTGAAAGCAGAATTGTTAAACAAGCAAGTAGCCTGGAGAAGATACTGAATTTTATACTGAATATGAATTTTAACTTTGTTCTTGCATGGATTTTAATTTTTTATTTTGTACTTAAAAAGTTCCTTTTCTGACTGTCATGTATAGATATAGCTAACACATATTATACTTTCATACATTAGACCAATGTTAATAAATAAAATGTAAAATACTAATATTAATTAATTTGTGTTTCCAGGTCCAGGGGGTTCAAAGTTCACTATTGGCAAGTCCATCTGGCTACTCTGGGCTCTGGTTTTTAACAACTCTGTTCCAGTAGAAAACCCAAAAGGCACCACAAGTAAAATCATGGTCCTCATCTGGGCATTCTTCGCAGTAATATTCCTGGCCAGCTACACTGCCAATCTGGCTGCTTTCATGATCCAGGAGGAGTATGTGGATACTGTGTCTGGACTCAGCGATAAAAAAGTAAGGGATTAAGAATTCATAAATGTTGATTTTCATTAAATTTATAAAATGGGGTAAAACTTGGTTGTCAATGCTGATTATATAGGAAAAGCTGTTATAAAGTAGCAATTGTCAAGAGGATAGTCTTCCAGACATGGTGATAACTGATTGCTGAATGAATAAAGGAATCATCCTACTTTCACAGGCAAGAAATATCTCTCTGCTGTCCAGACAGAGGAGAGAAGCTTGATAGAAGCGCAGTTTATTATATTACATTATTAGCAAGAAGAGGGAGAAGATCCGATTCTAAGCCTATTGAAATTTAAAAAAATGTATTCTTTCAATAACCAAACAAGTTACCTTAAAGGAAAACTGTAATAGTATTGGCCCTATTGTTTAATGGTTGTAGGTTTCTAAATACATTTTTTATTTATCTTTTAATGATTACATGGTACATTCACGATTCATTGTTTAACATGCCCAGCATTACCTGTATGCTTTTTGGCAGGCTGTGTTAATCCACAAGTAAACAAATAATTCAGAAGGCAGCCAAATGAATAACTGAACCAAAGTGAAGTGAGACAAAGCCTGTTCGGCTATTAACTGCAGCCCTGTACGGCTATTTTGAACCTTACATTGGCTGCATTCGGCTCACTTTACATCCCTTTGGTTCAGCTGAACAGGCTCAGCCAAACCGAAGGGAAGAACCTGTTTGCCTCAACCGATGCAACATCTGGATCAGCTGAGGCAAACGTTCAGCAGTTCCTTCTCTGCTGTACGGCTATTCTCAAAGGGGATGAACAGCAGAGATGAATAGCCAAATGCAGCCAAGCAGCATTTGGCTCGATCATTCTGTTTACGACCTCTGAAGTAAGAAAATGTCAGTGTAAAAGAAAAAGAAAAAAAAGGCATGGGGTCCCCATCCCAAATCATACCAGACCCTATAAGTCTAGTAGCAATGTTAGGGGGGACCCCCAACGTAAAAAAGAAATGCTTTTGGCTGAGTGTATAATCAACAAGTTCATTAGAGGTTTAGTTCAAAAAAACAGTTAAGTTAAATCTTACACTTTACAACCCTTGCAAGACTTTTGTCTTGCGAGGGTTGTAAAGTAATTAAAAAAACGTACGATCTGCCCATCATGGACAGGCTTCCGATGACTACAATGCTGAACGGGCAGTGTGCGCACACCGGCCCGTTCGGCAGCTGTCGAACAAGCACGCCACTAACCTGCAGAGAATTGTAGGATTCTCGGCTGGTTTTCCAGCCTGCTTGTTCGACGGAAGACGAGCGACCGTACAGTAGAAACGGTCGCACGCCTTCCATACACTTTGCCATTATCGTACGATCGCGGGATTTCCCGCGATTATCGTACGATAATCGTACGATAATCGTACAGTGTATGGGCATCTTTAGCCTACTAAACATGTGAAAAGAAACCTGGAACCTGCTGACTGGAAATGGTAATCATAAAATACCTGTTTTCAATTTGTCGATTTAACAAAATCGAAAAGTATATACAACCCCAATGGGGATGTTGTGTAAAATCTACATAAAAACAGTATGCAATAATTTGCAAATCTTATAAACCCATATTTTATTCACAAAAGAAAATAGAAAAATATACAATTTTATACAATTTTAAGAAAAGAAAATGAAGTAATTTTAAAATTGATAGCAATTTTTTGCTTTACAACACTCTGTAAACATCTGGGAATTGAGGAGACCAGTTGCTGGAGTTTTAGGAGAGGAATGTTGTCCCATTCTTGCCTGATATAAAATTCAAACTGCTCAACAGTCGTCTTTGTTATATTTTTTGTTTCAAGATGCGCCAAATATTTTCAATTGGTGAAAGGTCTGGACTGCATGCATGCCAGTTAAGCACCCATAATCTTCTACTATAAAGCCATGCATCTAATGCAGTTTAGCATTGTCTTGCTGAACTATGCAAGGCCGTCCCTGAAAAAGACGTTGTCTGGATGCTGCTCTAAAACCTGGATATACAGTATCTTTCAGCATTGATGGTGCCATTCCAGATGTGCAAGCATGTTCAGATATGGCTTCTTCTTTGCATGATAGAGCTTTAACTTGTATTTTTGGATGGCACGGCAAACTGTGTTCACAGACAGTGATTTTTGAAAGTATTTCTGAGCCCATTTAGTGATGTCAATTACAGAATCATGCATAATGCAGTGCCATCTGAGGGCCTGAAAATCAGGAGCATCCAATATTGCATTTTAGCCTTGTCCTTTGTGCACAGAGATTTCTCCGGATTCCCTGAGTATTTTTATGATATGTTTTACTCTAGATGATGATATATTTAAAGTCTTTGAACTTTTACATTGAGGAACAGTATTCTAAAATTGTTTGACAATGTTTAGATGCAAATTGGTGAACCTCTGCCCATCTTTACTTCTGAGACACTGTAATTTTCTAAAGGTGGCAATTCACCTTACAACCATTGTACAACTTTTTTTGTCCAGACAGCTCACCCTCATTCAATTTTCTTACAACTAGCCCATCATGCAAAGACCAATGTAGTTCACAATTAATGTTCGTCAGCACCACCACCTGGCCGATCGAAAGGACAGATTTTCGTTTGAGCATGTGCAGTTTTCATCTTGAGACTTTTGAAGTACAACAACGCCACTAACCTATCAATTTTCGTCGAACTACACAAAGGTTTTCTAGCCTGCTTGGAAAATAAAAATCTGCCAGTTGTAGAGTAATTGAAGTTGTGCACTTCCCATCAACTGGCAGATTTTCAGACGAAAACGCAATTGCACACAAAAATCTCCAGATAATTGTAAGGTTATGGGGTTTACTGCGCTTCTTCAGGAAAAGGGAATATCTGTATAATTTAAAGAAAAAACACAATAAACATGATCTGTACATACATGATTCTCTATATAATACTACATTAGGTGGAGTTCTCACCTACCAATTTGCATAAGCTGATATGTGTGTATCTGGGCAGGTCTATCCGAGCAGCGCGCCTGCGCAGTCCTCCCCAGTGATGGTACGGGTGAGGTGGAAACCAGGTCTCAATAATGAGCAGGAGGTAGGAGGTGGGCGATACAATAGAAGCCTAGGATAAATGAACAAAGAGGCATGGTCACAAGGCCACAGTGCAAATCATATGGGGGCCAAGACTAATACATGAATGGACGAACAACCCCCTAAATTAATCAAAAATATACAGGGGCAAAGCAGCCAGCACAACTTACATAAAAGAAGTAAATCAGGTCATTCGATTTGCAATCCGACAAGTTAGAAGAAGATGAAGAACGGAAAGAAGGGATATCGTCCCATCTACCTCCAGAAATTCTGTCCTCCAAATGCCTCCAAGCCACCCACACCCAGCGCCGCCGCCTCCCGGTCGAAAAGTTAGAAGAGGAGAGAGAGGGCGGGAAAAAGATAATGTCCCGTCTTTCTCCAGAAGGTCTGTCCTCCAAATGCCTCCAAGCCACCCACACCCAGCGCCGCCGCCTCCCGGCCGCATACTGGTGTCAGTGGCTTACACGGGCGCTATAACGGCATCCAGCGAGATGACGTCAGATGTGTCATCGCGCCGTCCGAGAAACACCGCCCATTCATACGCCCCTACAAGATCCATCTGATGGGAGTGACGTAGCCTTGCTCCTGTATTCAAGAGAATCCTCCTCGACCGAAAGGGTTGAATAAGGGGCTAGTTGGATGGGTCTGTCAAGATGGGAGGTGCAACCGAGCTCCATAGGCAGAGGCATAAAGGGTAGAAGGGTAGGGGTTTTTTTTACTCGGGGGTCTGATACCGGCCGCCCCTATTAGGGGTCGGCAGCGCCCTGCACAGTGCTCTCAAGGAAAAGAGGGCTTCCAACGTCCCCAACACATCACTGAGTGTGGAAAGCACAAGGGGGGTGCCCGAACGGCCCATCCCAGGTACACACCAGTCAGAGCATTAATAATATATACAAAACGAATATCATCACAATGTGTGGACAGAACATATTTTATCCATTACATATATATGTATTTAATCAATTGACCAACATCAGTTCCAGTACAAGATAGTGTCCATAACAATACAAAACACATTTCATGGAATCAAACTTTTTGTTTAGATCTCTATTTACATTCTTTGTTCAACTTAGTATAGCAGTACGCATGACATTAAGAGATAATTCAAGATGCCTGACCCATCATAGACTGTCAAATATATTAGGAGGGGTTCACTCTCAAGGAGCCACTGGTGACGTGTGAGGTCAGTTAGAAACCTAAGGATCCTCTAGGGGGTTCTCTGGTTTTTGTGGGCCGTTGGATGTTTAACGTAATGTTATGGCATTGCAAAAATAGCCTATTCATGCCCCAAGGGTCATGAGGTTGGTCAGGTTCTTAAAAGTGTTCAGAGGGTCCAGTCTTGCGGGTTGACTAGTACAGTAAAAGGCTAGTTAGAGTCATCTAATCTTGTGGGGGTTTTTTATTTCATTGGTTCTTCTACTGGGTGTTTGTTGTAGCCTAGTGGAAACGGCCTAATATTGCCTGATGAACCTGAAACGTTTCCCGCACCCATATACACTAGCTTAGCAAAGTGTATGTCAGGGCGGTATACTCCCCTGGTATGCAGTATATCAGCCTAGATAAAATTTTCTGCACCCAAGTGAACTAGCTTAGCAAAGTGTTTGTCAGGAAGGTATGCTCCCCTGATATGCAGTAAATCAGCCTAGAAAGTATTCCAGACATAATGTCACATTCATAAGAGTTCTTTTTAGGAGCAATCATTTTGCTGGATAGGAGCCTATGTGGGTAAAAACCTCGGATTTGGAGGGTACATAAGGTGGAGAGGGAAAAGGGGGGGGGAGGAGAGGGGGGAAGAAGGAGAGGCAGGGGGGAAAGGGAAGAAAGAAGAGGGGAACAAGGGGTACGAGGAACAGGGGAGCAAGAACCACAGCTTGCAGGACCCTACACCCCAGAATAAATCAGGAGGTAGAATGCCTGGTCCCCCCCATTCCCCCACTGATCGATCCACCAGTGGATCACAGTAAAGGTTTGAAACTCAAAGTTTCCTTTAACCCGGGTGACTTAGTAGCACGTAGCCTGTATATCCAACCGGTCTCTTTTTTTAGTATTTTTTTGTCCCAATCACCCCCTCCTGTGTCCTCTGCTATACACTCCAAACCGAAGAAAGATAAAGTCATTGGATGGAAGTTATGGTAAAGGCCGACATGACGACTAATTGGCATCGTCATCTTGCCATTCAACGTTAAATAGACATGATCTTGAATTCTTTTCGAGAAGGGCCTAATAGTTTTCCCCACATAAAACACACCGCATTGACACGTCATGAGGTATACGACCCCCCTTGTTTTGGAGTCAATGCGGTCCTTGGGGGACCACAACTGGCCATTAGAGAGTTTGGTACATCTTCCCTGTTTAATAAATTTGCAAAAGTTGCAGTGCTTGTATTTGAAGGTTCCAGTGTGAGTTGTTTCTCTGACCCTTGCCTCTAGATGGTGGCTATGCACTAATTGGTCCCCCAGCGACCTGGGGCGACGGTATATGATTTCCGGTTGGGCTCTTATATGTTTGGAAACTATAGGGTCCTGTGACAATAGGTGCCAATGTCTGTCTAAGATCCGTTTGACTTGGTCAAACTGCTTAGAGTAGCGGGTAATCAGTTTAACTGTTGGTATTTGTTGCCTCTTTTGTAGCTGTTTACTGGACGTATAGACTAATTTCTTACGAGTTTGTGATTTGGCCCTTTGGTAGGCTCTTTTTAAAACGTGTCTGCTGTAACCCCTTAGGCGTAAGCGATCTCTTAGACACCTCCTCCTCAAAGAGGTGGTCCATAGAACATACCCGTCTCAGTCGTAGATACTGGCTGTAGCGTAAGCTTCGTTTGAGCGGGATCGGGTGTGCACTAGTTGCATGCAGGATGGTGTTACCTGCTGATTCCTTTCTGTAGAGACCTGTGAAAATGGAGCCATCCTCATCCACACCCACGTTGATGTCCAAAAATGGAATGGATTTCTGATGACATTACCTGGTAAATTTTAAGTTAAAATCATTTTGCTGTAGACACGAAATAAATATTTCCAGTTCTTCCTTAGATCCCATCCAAAGCATAAAGACATCATCTATATATCTTAACCAAGTGAGGATATATTCTGAATATCCATGGGCATCTAGACCATGGAATAACTGATGCTCCTACCCCCCAGATACAGGTTGGCATAGGATGGGGCACAGCATGTGCCCATCGCAACCCCCTGCATTTGGAGGTAGTGGGAGCCATTGAAGGTAAAATCGTTGTGTGTCAGAATGAATAACAAGAGATCCACTATAAAGATGTTATATAAGGTGGATGAGTTAGTTCTTTCCTCCAAGAACTGTCTAATAATTTGTATGCCTTTAGGATGGGGGATGCTGCTATAAAATGCCTCTACGTTGATGGTGACTAGCCAGGAGTCAGGCGGAATCATGATTCCATCTATGTTTTTTAAACGGTCAGAAGTGTCCTTTAAATATGAGGATAGAGCAGTCACATGGGGTCGTAAGTAGTCGTATATCATGCGACTAGCCAATTCTGTGAGGCAGCCCATCCCTGAGACAATTGGTCTACCTGTGGGGTCCCTAAGGCTCTTATGGGTCTTAGGGAGGCAATAGAAAGTTGACATGTGGGGAAATTTGACATCGAGGTACTCAAGTGTTTATTTGTTAATAAGATCGTTTTGATATGCCTGATGAATCAGTGTTTTGTATCCAGTTTGATAGGTTTTTACTGTTGCCTCATATATCGTTTGATACCAATCCGAATTCCCAAGGATTTTGTAACACATTGATTCGTATTGGGTTCTGTTTTGTAGTACTATAGTCCCCCCTTTGTCTGAGGGCTTAATTACAAGATCTTCCATGGCGGACAAACTATCCAGAGCCTCCCTGAGTGGTCTGGTCAAATTTGTTGCCGGGGAGGAGTTGGGCAGCATTTCGATGTCCTTAATGGTGCTTTGGAGGAAAGCCCAGATGTGGAGATTAGACTGGATGGCTGGGAATTTAGTTGACTTTTTCTTAAATGTAGTAAGTGACAAAGCTTCTTTTTCCTTAGTCTGGATGTCCTCAGAGGGCATCGCCTCACCGGTGTTCCCCTCCTCCAATAATTGCATGAAGTCTCTCAATGCTCGAAAGTCCTGCATGGTGTAGCCCTCCCATCTGGACTGCTCCATTTTTTGTTGGTTGTTTAGAATGGTGTTTTTATCATACATAACTTTAAATAATATATTTCTAGCAAAAATGTGTAGATCCTTGATCACCTCAAAGTGTTTCAAATTATCCATAGGACAAAAGCTAAGGCCTAGTTTCAATACCTGCAATTGGGATTCATTTAGAGAGTAGCCTGAAAGATTTATTACTTCCATTTGGTTCTCACTATGAAGGGATCTAATTTCCCCGTCCTCCTGATGTCCGGTGTCGTGATCCCTAAAAAATTAACAGAACTAGTTCCCAGGTGTTGCGTCTAGTGAAAGGGAATTGTGATCCTTAAGGTTGCGTGACTCATCATGACGTGCTGTGTGAAGTGTCGATAAGGTGTTGTCAGCCCCTTGTGTGTGTGAGCGTGATAAAAGTGCGTGGGCCGAAGCCCTAGGTGTAGGTGGAGGAGGTTCTGATGATGAGAAATTATCCTCTTGGCCCTTATGTGTCTTCCCGGACTGTGTTCAGTGTTGAGTGGGCGAGAATGCCTTGCGTTTCGAGGTTCCTTCCCCGCTGTGTAGACCTCCACCCTTATTTTTTCTACGTATAAAATTAGACGAATGTGTTTTGTGTTGTCGTTTGGTTTGAGATGAATATGAAGAGAAGGATGAGGAATCTGAGTCAAACCCTCCCTTCCGGCCAGAAGGTCCGACCTAAATCTAGTGTTGGGTTGTTTGGTCCATTTGTAGGTCTGGCCTAAAGTATAGGAGAATTTATCCCTTTGACATTTTTTGTCTTTGTTTGTGACCAAGTCCTTGCTAAAGGTTTCAATATGGTCACGTAGGTCCTTATCTTGTTTCGGAAATGAAGGGAGGTTTTTCTCAATTGCGGTGGAAGCCGCAAATAGAGATTTTATTTCCCCCTCCAGACTGGTAAGTTCAGAACTGTAGTAGTCAATCAGTAACTGAACCATTCTAAGCGAGCATGCCTGCAAATTGGCTTCCCACAGTTCCTTCAATTTATCATTGACCTGTCTAATTTGGAGAAATATTTGTATGTGCAGACCCCAGGGGACAATTTCTTCTGATATGTAACGTTCAAAGAATTTCTTATGCCAAAAAATGGCTGATCTCCTTTCTAACAATCTCCTGGAAACATATTTAATTCAAATGTACTACCCCTTACACTGGCAGTCAGCAGGAAAATATTATCCCATTATATTTGTGGACAGTGGAACAATTTTGTTTTTACATTTGTGGCCATTGTAAGGAAGATTGCCTTTACCTTGGTGGTCTGTGGGGGGGAATTACCTTTACATTGGTGATCAGGGGGAGGAAAAATGCCACTTACCATGGTGTCAGTGTGAGAAAGAATGTCCGTTACATTTGTGTTAGAGGGAGGAGGTATACCCTTTAAATTGGTGTCTGTCAGAGGAAGCATTGGTGTAGGTTGGAGGTAATATCTCTGGTGTTATTGTATGAAAATAGGGCAAAAGCCACGAAGGGCAAATATAGAGAGAATAATCTCTATAATATAATAACTAATGCCTGAGAAAAATATATTTCTGCTGGATTATGCATGCTTTTCAGGAATGATTTTTGGAAGATTTTTTCCAATGCAGTAAAGAAGGAGACCTGGGCAGATTAGGGGAAGCCCGATGACAATAATCTTGCAAACAATATCTGGAAGTGAGCTGCCAAAGTTTTAGCAAGATGTGCTGGGAATCAGATCGTTTTCCTTTTTTTATCTTTATAATGTAGTTTTTTTTAATAATCTGTGGAGAAATGTGCATTGTTTATTGCAGGTCCACTTTAATGAACATATTTTTAACTTTGCAGTACTGAGTTAGAGAGCACATTTAAGTCAACTACAATCACACAAATATTGTAAAAACATACATCATTTAGAGGACAGAACACATTTAGAGAGCTGCCTTAAAATAGCAAATAAAATGTATACGATTAGAAAATGTTTTTCCGAAAGTTGAATGGCATAGTAATTCTCTGCACTGAAATGGAAATGTTATGATTATACTGGTTTTAAAACTCTTGCTTTGCTCTCATTATCTATATATCCAACCTTAGTTCAAGTTAGCAAACAACAACACTTGAGTTATGTTAAAATATTTCCAAACCAAATAAAAAAACGAAAGTAAGATATCTGTGAGACGTGCCCTACTTTTCTACCTGAGAGTCTTAAAAGAGGTGTCCTTTATTTTGTGTGCTCTGTGTTATGTCTCTCTGCTGTAATGAGTGTTTGCAAATGGATCTGCTGATGATCCTGGGAACGCTACTGTTTTGATGTGTCATCTCTGACATAATTCGAAGTGAAAGCTCTGAAGGCACTTCCATTTTCCCCAGGTAAATCAAGCTCAGTCTGGTTCTCATCCGAGAGCCACTGTTGGCTTGTGAGCTGTAAAAGAATTAGAAACAAATTTAACAATTAGGATACAATTACCATATAGTTAGCAAAAGGCTAAGAATAGTTTCAGGTTGCCTCGATTAAGCCAACTTGGATGCTGATGACATCATGCCTTAAACATGCAGCTGGGGGTGATATTGTAAGCAGAACAAAACAGCCTATCATTAAACATGGTACCAAGTGTCAGCTATGGTAGTTGGTCGGTGCCGTTTGGCCTCATTTGAACAGGTGCATGCTGACACCATAGAATAATCTTTAATGAAGCCACATGATACCAGGAAAAATAATGTTGCCGCGTTTAAAGTCAATGGGTAGTCATTGGGAATTAAAAATATCCTTTAAAGCCAAACAGTTATTTAAGGGTGTATGAGTCATATTTGCTAAAATAAATTGTAAACAGATTTAATTGCGTAAGTGTTTCTGATATATATATATATATATATATACCTTCAAAATCAACCTAAAATATAAGTCTAAATATAAACCTTAAAAAACCTAAACCTAATTGATGCTGAAATCATACATTTTTCGCGGGATAATCATGGTATAATCAGCTCCTTCAATCAACATGACTAGTTGTCACAATATTAAATAGGTGTCTTTACTTCTCTTGGTAGACGCTGTAATGTCTGTGATAAAAGGTTGTGTCTTTGCAAACATTTTGCTTTTCTCCAAGGAAATACCAAAGTATGTTATTAGTGTTTTTAAAGTTTTAAAAAGGTTTACAAAAAGTTTGTAAATGTCAGTCTTTCTCGGTCCCAATTGTGGTTAAAAGCATCTCATTTAAAAAATCATTTCAGAAGGAGAACAGGGTGGCTTTTAGCACAGAGACTAAAATTATTTTTTGTTTGGCTTATGAAGAGTCACAATACGTATTGTTCGGTGTGTTTATTATTTTTAATATTTGACAAGTTTATGCAGCATTGGTATTTTTTTCCGCACCCCTTTACATAGAACATTGAACTTTTCACATCAGTCCTAGACACTTACAATCTAATGTTCCTACTATAGTCATATAGACAAACTCACAAAGAACATTAATAAACTGAAAGCGTATATTTTTAGATAATGAGGGCAAACGTGATTTCAATTAAAAGCTCAATCATAAGATGTTTTACAGACGAAATTTTCCAGAATATGGTATGTTTTAATACTTTACAAAGTGGACCTACACCAGATATAGGGCAAAGTTTGCTTTGCTGGAATTTTGCTAAACTCCAATGGAACATCCACAAGCCCCATACATAGCCCCAGAAACCCCATTAAAGTCTGTGGGACTTGAATCATGCTATTTTTTCTGGACTTTTTAGAGGTCATTTTGCAGGTTTTTGTTCAAAAAGGACATGAGTGGCTGGTCCCTGCCATGGGGATATGTGGCAATGCAAATATTTATTTTAAAAAATACCATTCAGCAAGAAGAGGAACAACAACAAAAAAACACAATAACATGCTTAAGGGAAGCCTTAAACTTGCGCGTGAATGATTACAAATTATGTAATTGTGCCCATGCTTTGCATCCTGGGAAGGTTAAATCAGCAGAGCATTGCTGGGAAATCTCATCTGTAATCTCACAAGATCTCAGGGAAAGGCATTTTCCTTCCCTAAGATGATGTGCATGGTCACATGTCCTAGTGACATGTGCCAGAGTTTCAGGAAGTCTAGTAACCTGCCATTAGTTAAAATGGCCACTGTCATAAAACTGTGAAATAAAAGAAAAATAAGGTATGGAAAGAATCCAAAGCCAGGAATTATCTAGAAGTATGTGTTTGTAGATTGTCATTACTAAACATTACTAAAGATGTGTTTGTTGATATTTTAAAGATGAGTACAGTTCCTCTTTAACTCCATGCACAGCTTGGTGGTCAATAGAATATTAAGCCCCAGATACACACACCTTAAAAAATTCCACTGTGATTGGTGGTCTGAGGCACTTTAAAACCCACCATTCAGCCTATTCATAATGGAGGAAGGGGAGCTTTCTCTGTTGTGAAGAGGATGAATGGGATGTTGTGTTCTGAAGGTACCTTTGTTGTTATTTTGAAGATATGAGTAAAGTTCCTCTTTAAGTTACTGAAAGATCCACTTTAGGACAACTGATTGCATGCAATCTGCACACGTGTTTCCTGTACAGTGAAGCATCAGTTCAATGGTATCTGCCATTCTCATGTGTATTATTTAAAATAACGTTTATCAGAGAAAATAGTTAATATGTGTGGAAAGATCATTTGTATGAATGATAGATTGAAAGATCTGGCAAGAACGCTCTTAAGTCCAGGACAGTATTTAGACATCATGCTTTCCTAGACTCCTAAATGATGACACCATTTAGTTAATGCTCCTCCCATTGTGTCATGTAATTATCTTAGCTAAATTAATTGTAAAGAACCACAACAGAAAGAAGTGATAGTTTTTTAATCCCTAAACAATAAAGAGCCTTCTGTTAACAATTCCTTCACCCTACATTGAAAGATGTCCAGAGATTAGCAAAGGTTGTGAAGAAAGATAAAGAAATTATCACCATTTGTATATTTAAAAAATTGGGGCTGCCCTATAACCATTTTGCCCTGAGCACTGGCCCACGAGATGCATTATGGAAAATACAGCCCTTTTTATGACTGGGGGTGGCCTAAGCTTGTGCATCACCTAAGGCATATTTATTTAATGTGTTATATAGAAAAACTTTTTTTATGTTAAATTATGGTGTGGAGCACATTTTTCCTGTTTTCTGTAACAAATGTATGTTCTAGAGACTTGATGATACAAGTATGCTGCTAGCATGCTTTTATCATTTCTCTTTCTTTGGTAAATTCTTCTTAGGAATACGGCTGTCCACACCACCCACACCAAAAAAAAATGTTAGACAAGGTTCTGTCTAACAAAAGTTGTAAAAGGAAAACATATGCATGCCTTTTTCCCTGTCAATTCATTTGGTAATATATTTTACTATAATACTAGAAAATAATACTACATGGGAGGTGTGCACCTTTGTGGGGGTCTCAAGATTTTCTTTTGGTTTTGGCAAGCTGGATTGTCCAAATAGAAGAATTTAGCCCTGGACAGAGTTTCCCTATACATTCTTTATACTTCTTATAGTGATGACAAACACAATTATACTCTAGTTTCTTCTTAGCCAAAACCCCCCCAAAAAACTTGTGTACTTATCGACTCACTGGAGGTCCACTGCCGGCTCATATTAGAGTGTCTGCACTGCTTAAGCTGGCCATACACCTATAGATTTTCTGCAGATTTACTATGGTCAGATGGTAAAAGTGCAACAGATTCCTCCATCTATGCTAAACTGTGTGGATGGAGGAATCTCCCGCTGCGCCAAGCTTCAGTATCTTGCTAGTCGGCCCTGCTGGCTGTCAAAATACCTGAACAATCTGATTGGATGCAGGCATTATTCAGGTGTTTTGAGAGCCAATGGGGCCGACTAGCAAGATACTGAAGCTTGGCCCAGTGGCAGATTCCTCCATCCACACAGTTCAGCGTTGATGGAGGAATCTGTTGCACTTTTTCCATCTGACCATATATATCCATCTATAGGTGTATGTCTGTCTTTAGTTGTGTTCATAGTGTACACAGACCTTCTGGAGTCAAAATGTAATCCATTCCATGCAAGGAAGAGCAGATAGAAATAGCAATGCTTGAATTGCATTGTAAGTTCAACCTGTATAGTACATTAGGCTTCATGCATCAAAGTGTCAGTATTGCCTTTGCTCCTTAAAAGCCTCCTAAGAGGCCAATTTGGAAATGACATTGTCCATGGCATGTTTGGGTCTGATTAATGGTTGAGAAGCAATAAGGAGTTTTTACTAGTGAGCTGAGCACTTGATACATGTTAATTAACTGCACAGCTTAATAGGAAAATTACTATTGTATAATGGAAACAGAATATTCTTTCAAGTTTAAACCTCCTGAGTAAAGATGAGCTTCAGGCTCGAGTCAAACTCAACTTGCTTGTGTTTTGAGAAAATGGCAAATTAATGTGGCTGTTTGCCTCTTTAGCAAAGAGCTAACAAACATGCACTTCCTGGCCTCTAAACTGTTGTCAGATCACTTAGAATGACCAATCATGGAGTTGTTTTATGTGCCTCCTTCCCCCACTCTAATTCTGTTTTTTTTTTTAATTAAAAGCTGGTTGGTGGCTCTCCTATTCAAAATTCAGTAAACTTGCTTAAATACTTTGCATTCGATCACTACAATATCTTTCTGTTTTTTATTCAGTTAAAGAAATAAACTCTAATGTTGATTTTTTTTTTATTACAAGCTATCTGGTGTCTTTCCTTTTCAAAATGCAGCCTAGTAAAAGTACTGAACTGCGGTGTAATGATTCAGTACAATATAATCTGACTCCGATTGTTGTATTACCGATTTATCCCTTGCTGAGACCTCTATCTGTGGCTTGCATAAGCAGATATAATCACTGCAGACAATCCTTACCAGAAAGCTGAACTCACTAAATACCTTTTCATCCACAATTGCTTTATTGCTTGCAGCAGGTTAGTTACAGCAGACAACAGGATACATCTATCCATGAATGAATAGACGGTAATTGAAGGTCAAAGATGGTAATGTTTCCAAGAATGCAATGAAGATTAACATGTGGTCATGTTACTGACAGACATCGTGATGCCATTAACACGACTATCCTCAAAAGAAGGGGGGAAATACATAATAGATGGGAGGGAACGCGGGAAAACATGGTGCAAAAACCCAAAATGACCACAAGATGTCAGTATAATAATTAGCTATACTATACCAATGAGCAAATGGCTTAAGGAAAATAAACCGCATAAATTCCCATTGCACATTTATATGAATATTAACTGTGACTATGAATTGTGATATTTCTACAACTGCGTAACAGCACACAATATTTCTAACTTTTTTCTGTGCAATAAAAAACTCTACTTATAATGTATTGACTAAAAACCTACCTGACGTTTTCCTGTCAAACTATGGCAAGCAGCTTCCCTGGTTTGTTGGCCACTTCACTACCTCCTGCACCATTCACCATTGGCAGGGTGAGAGAAAATACCTTCCCCAGAGGGGAGGCAACTTTGTCTGTTTCGGCATTAAATGTGAAACAAGGGTTACCTTTTGGAAGGGCAGACAGCCTTTTTCCCATTAGGTATTCCTGGTTCACCTATGCCTACAGGGTGGTGGATCAACCCACCATCAAAAAATGTGGCAGGGAACTTCTTTGCTACAAGCTCTCAGAATGGGGTACTTTGTACTTTCTCTATAGATCCCCACTTGATTTTTCCCTTGGATCAGGAAGGGGTAAAAAGCCATTCCAAATTTCCTCCTCCCCCTCACCACCATGACTACAACCATTCCCCTTACCAACAGCACCCCAGCCCTCCTCCCTTCACCGATAGCACACCCATCGTATTTTTGTTCTGCAAGCTGTTTTTCACTGAAACCTCAGGATTCATAGATCCAATAGGGGAGTAGGCACTCTGCTGACCCATTTACTTGTTTGACTAAACTTCAGCTTGAGCTACTGAGCTCTGTAAATAACAGATTTTTTGTGGGGGGTTATGAGAAGCTGGAAAACATGTGAAAAGGCTCCAATAGCTTCACTTCTAGACTTGAAAGAACAGTATTGGGCATATTTATTAAACAGTAAATATGACATTGCCCAAACATTCAGTGCTGGTGATGCAATAATAAAGCAGCATAATAAACAAAGAAACTATTTTTTGCAAAAATCAATCTTCTAGGAAATGCTTTTGTATACTTAGTGTTTTCTTTTACAGAAAATGCTGTTATTTTGTTTAAATTCATTGGGGTTCTTTTATGTGACCAGTATTTATATATAACATAGATTTTAGCAGGGTTCTGCTTTAACATGAACCTGTGCTTTGCCAACAGTGAAAGCAGATACATTAATCAAGATGTACTTACCATTGCTGTGCTCCCTGCATAGTGCCTCCAGGGATGTAGGAACATTGAATACTACCCCCTGCCTCCCACAATATAACTCTTTGAATAATCTCCAGACTGGTGCGCCATGTCATGTGAGCACAGGTGTGTGTGTGTGTGCGTGGGAAGGGGGTTGTATTTAATATGTATAACTTTTGCTGAGAAAGTTGCAATTTACAGTAGAGTTTCTGGTGACTTTAGTAGCAGGTCACGATGGTAAAGGGGTGTAGAAGGTAGTAACACCATGCACACTGTGCCTGCTAAAAAAAGAATCTGCAACCTTACCTACTATGGGCAATGGCAAGTTTACTTGTAAGAATATGATCAGCAATTTACATTTTTCAGTAGCATTGCTTTATCACTTAGCTTTGTTTTAAAGTCATTTGATTCACATTCTACAAAGCTGCTTGTTGGAAATGTGAGAAATGACAAGTGAATTGCCTTAGAATGAGTCTTCGTCAGGTGTGTCCTGTGAACTGTGTCTTTTCCTAGAAGACATTATTTCTCATTATGATCATTGGAGTGGAGAACCAGCCCAAAAACAGCACCACCAAAGCACAGGCTGCATCTTAATAAATCTAAACTTGTCATTCATCCCCAATCTATTCTGGGGTAGATATTTAATTATGAAGGGAAGATGTGCATGGAGATTAACTGCACAATACTAAATGAGATTCAGCCTATTGAAGAAAGGGAGAAACTATTGGATCAATTTTATAAGGTTCTCATAATTTCTTTGTAGTTCGGGGGATCAATAGCAGAGACAGTCAAGGGGAAAGAATGCCCTTGCTTTAAATTGTTTTTTGTTCTATGTGGCTCCAGATATTTCTCTGAAATTAAAGATCATCTACAGGTAGAAATATGAACAAATGTCCTTTAGTTCATTTTTGGATTCTGTTATAAATTACCTGAAATCTGTATTTATGGCACTAGCCAGCTAAACGTTAACATATATCTTACAGGGTTTTTAACCACTTGAGTTCTAGCCTGCATATACTCCTTCATAACCAGGTTATTTTTCAGACCTGGTATAGTTTTAGTGACAATTACCTTGTCATGCAACAATGTACCCATATGAGTTTTAGACAATTTATTTTATAACCACAAGGGGTTGTATTTTTTACTATATAAAAGGAATAAGGATCAAAAATCTGGGTTTGCTTATATTTATTTTTCTTTATTTTACTTTAAAAAACAATTCCACAACCATTGGTGGTCAGGGACACGTAACCACCCCCTTTCCCGCCCACGCGCTCTCACACACACACACACACACACACACACACACACACACCTGCCTTTAAAAAGATGATACCACAATCATTGGTGGATAGGGGCACCTTAAAGTGGACCTTTACGCCCTTTCACTAAAAATCAGCATGCAGCTCTGCTGATTTAAAATTATATTACATTCATTAGTCATACAAACAAGATTTTCATTTACTTAAAAATAGAGTTTTTCTGCTCCCTGGTCCACTTATGGCACAAATGATGTAATGTGCCCAAGCATTGCATCCTGGGAAGGTTACATCAACAGAGCATTGCTGGGAAATCTCAACTCATCTCATCATGAGATCTCAGGGAAAGGCATTTTCCTCCCCTGAGATGATGTGCATGGTAACATGTCTTAGTCACATGTGCCAGAGTTCCAAGAAGTAAAGGGAGAGCTTGCAACCTGCCCTTAGTTAACATGACCACTGTCAGAAGACTGGGAAAGAAAAGAGAAATAAGGTGTGCAAAGAGTACACAGCCTGCAATTATTTAGAAATATCTGTTTGTAGATTGTCATTACTAAACATTTCTAAAGGTGTGTGTGTGTAGTTATTTTAAAGATATGGGTGAAGTTTCTCTTCCACTCTACACACACTCACACAGCTTTAAAAAAAAAAAAAGACAATCCTGCAATCATTGGTGGTCAATAGAATGGTGAGCCCCTCACACATACACATACACACACACACACACACACACACACACCTTAAAAAATGCCTCTGTCATTGGTGGTTAGAGGCACTTTAAATCCCACCATTTAGCCTATTCCTATTCACAATGGAGGAAGGAGAGCTTTCTCTGTTGTGAAGAGAATGAATGGGATGTTGTGGATGAGATTAATGTTTGTAAAAACTAGCTGTGGTTACACTTGTGATTAGTTTATGGAAATCACAAGGTACAGATGGTTGTGATTAGTTCATGGCAATCACAAGGTACAGAATCACCGAGTGGCTGAGGGTTTGAGAAGGGCTAAAAAGCAACTAAGGTTGCAGAATCGTTCATAGTCTGGGGAGAAGCAGTAAGGCAATAATAAGGAAACTCCAGGGAAGAAGGGAAGAAGTTACCATGATCTTTTAATGGAATATTTGAGTGATTTCTCTCCTGTAATGTAAAAAAAAAGAAAGAAAAATATTGGAGGATGGCTGCTGTCCATAGCTGGAGAGACACTAGTAGAGCACTGCTAAACCATCATGAACTGGAGGAGCACTGGTGGAGGAGTTTTTAACTTGAAGCCTACTGAGAGTCCTGTCTATTGACAACAGAGGAAAGCATTTGGAGCTCACACACTTCGGAAAAAATGTAGTCCTATCCTCCACTGCCATTATGGAGCACTAAAGGAGAGTAGGGTTGAGGTTCGAGAATACCATGGGTTTGAGGTGAACCCAGCCAGTTTGAAGTTTGTAGTCCCGGCAAACTAATGCGGTAATTCAGCTGCCTAAATTCTTTGCAACAATCATGCACTTCAAGGACCTATGAAAATACTGTAGGTCCGCAGGATTAGAAGGGTCAATAATGGTGACTTCATTAGGTGCTAGCCCTCATAGCAAACTTTTTTTTTTTTTGCAAGGCTTCACTTTCAAAAAATTGGCTTGGGTTTCAGGGGTGCAGTATTTTTGCCACTTTATTTATTTTAGCATTACATTAAGTTAGATTAAACTCCTTTTTTTTTTTTTTGCAACATTGCTTCTCTTAATCTAGCCTGGTGCTGTGCCCTTTCGAGCCTAGGAAGGTGACCCAGCCTGTCTGCCCTTTACGTTTGCAAGTAACACCCTTGATCCAGCCTTGGGGCAGGTGCCTGAGCACACCAAGCTATGGGATGTGCAACTAAACCAGGAGTAAGTCCAAGACTGGGAGGATCCTGAAGCGCTTGCTTTGGCAAGCTCAGTGCAGCCAGTGACTGGTATTAGTGAAGAGTTTGAGGTTATTTTCAATAATCTCCTCTATATCCTGATATATAGAATAGCAACTAGTTGGATTTCAGTTTACTGCACATAAGCTGGCTTCCCAAAGAACAATTAGATTGTAAAGTTTAATATGTTTGGGCTGGATGGTACAAAGATCTTGAAATGGATTGGAAATCACAGTTCCACATTGGAAATGTCATGATTAGATTTAAGCAGTTTAAAACATAAACAATGTGACTGTAAAATTGTTCATAATGCTATTTATGTCAGTACACAGCTATAGTATGTGGCTGAGTGATTTTAAAATTATGTGTTTGCATTTGCAAAGGACTGCTGTATTTTGTAATACTATTAGTATGATGCACTAAAGGTTAGGCTGTTCCGTTTCCAAAGTGTATGTTCACTTTGCAGAATGTATATTATAAAATACAGGGAACCCAGGTTTACTTTGAATACTCAATTGTATGTGAGATATCACTTGATTAGTTGTTTGAAGTAAATATAGCTGTACCTTATTTACTAACATTCAATTCCCAATGTAAGCCTTCACTTTGCTAAGATAACAGTCTCTATCCCTTTAGTAAATTAACTCCAATGTGTTGTATTTCATCTAATTATCTTACAATTAAAACAAAGGAAAACCAGACTGAATAGAAAGGTTGTAGCATACAGGTGAAACTCAAATAATTAGAATATCGTGCAAAAGTTCATTTATTTCACTAATGCAACTTAAAAGGTGAAACTAATATATGAGATAGACTCATTACATGCAAAGCAAGATAGTTCAAGCCGTGATTTGTCATCATTGTGATGATTAAACCCCAAATCCACAATCTCAGAAAATTAGAATATTACATGCAATCAATAAAACAAGGATTGTACATAGAACAATATCGGACCTCTGAAAAGCATAAGCATGCATATGTACTCAGTACTTGGTTTGGGCCCCTTTTGCAGCAATTACTGCCTTCCTTATGGAGGGTGTCAATGATGGTTTTCTGCACAACTGTCAGGTCAGCAGTCTTTCCCATGATTGTGATTCCTACTGAACCAGACTGACAGACCATTTAAAGGCTCAGGAACCCTTTGCAGGTGTTATGGCTTAATTAGCTGATTAGAGTGGGACACTTTGAGCCTAGAATATTGCACCTTTTCACAATATTCAAATTTTCTGAGATTGTGGATTTGGGGTTTTCATGAGCTGTAAGCCATAATCATCACAATTATGACAAATCACGGCTTGAACTATCTTGCTTTGCATGTAATGAGTCTATCTCATATATTAGTTTCACCTTTTAAGTTGCATTAGTGAAATAAATGAACTTTTGCACGATATTCTAATTATTTGAGTTTCACCTGTATGTTAACAGCTTTAGATCAAGACAAGATGAAAGAGAAAACATTGCTAAGTTCTTCCCCAACCCAAGTTGTCTTACATTCTTTAATATAAAAGTCTACTTGAGTATCCTGTTGCTCTTGACAGCTCAAAGGATGCTAACTATAACTACACGTGAGGAGCTGAGCTATGTGCAGATAAAAGGAGTATTCTTCTCTATGCTATACATCCACAAAGTAAAATGGAAGGAAAGGCTATATCATTATTCATTGTGTCAGGAATAGTATGTGAATATATGTTGCTCCACCCTTCAACGGCAAATATGACAATTTGTTATGATTACACCACACTTTAAAATAATAACCTGGTAAAAGTAGAATAATCCAATATAAGCAAACTTTGATTCTGATTTGCTCATTGTCTGTGTCCACAATAATGTATGCATGTTCATTCAATTATACAGTATTCTTCTCTAAATGCAAATCTGTCAGTCTACTCATACTGACTAAAGAATCGTACTCTGTCTTAGGCATGAATTACTTATCCCAGCACTGTTTCGGCAAGGTAGATAGCTGCACCCAGCTCACATATACATAACCACTATAGAGCAAACCTAGGTATCTTTCCTAAAAGTTACATTTAAAATGATTTTCAGGCAAACAAAGCAATAATGAGTCAGAATGTGTATTTACTGAAAATACACTATAGCTTCCCTTATAATTACTAAATGATTATGAAAACCTGGACCACATGGAAATGTTATAGTATGTGCATCTAATTTCTTGTATTTCTACATCAGTTTCAGAGACCCCATGATCAGTATCCACCGCTGAAGTTTGGCACAGTACCCAATGGGAGCACAGAGAAGAACATTCGGAGTAACTACCCAGACATGCATTCCTACATGATAAAGTACAATCAGCGACATGTAGAAGATGCTCTGCAGAATCTGAAAACGGGGTATGTTTTTAAATGTGTTCTCATAATGATCTCTCCTCTGGTGTTCTTCTGTCTCCAAGGCAGGCAACATCTAACCAGATCAAAGTGCTCTCTAAAATGGTCACTGGATCAATAGAAGAAGACAAAATGCATCTGTGATATACATTATAATGTTCCTTCCGGTGTGTGGATTGTATGACGAAGTGAAGAATACAGTTTCATAGTGCCAGACAATGTAGATTGCTCACTCCTTTAAAGCACATCTATAGGCAAACCAAAAAAACTACCCTTGCAGTGGGGCTACCCCTGCATTGCAAGTGTTAAGTACTTGTTTTTGTTTAGGGGCTGGAGTAAAGCAGATTTACTTACCTCATCCCAGTTCCCCCAGCAGTCAGCACTGTCCTCTTCTCCCCCTCTGCTCCAGCTGGTGATATGTCCCGCGGCATCCTCACATCTAAGTGCTATGTGAAAGTCTCTATAAATGTTCAATTTGAAACACGTCTGAACTATAGACCATTGGGAAAGTTGTGTAAATACTGTAGTGAAGAGGGGCAGACGGCAATGGTCTGTACTGCAGCAAGAAAGGGAGGGAAGATGTGTATGTATGGCCAGCGAAGTGCAGCAAAGCAGGAAGGAGAAACTATAGGCCCTTCTCCACAGTGTTGCACAGATCTGTGCACGGATCCGCTGCTGATTGGAACCACCCTTGTAAAAAGTGCCTTAGGCTGGATTCCAGTGAAGATTACCCCAGATTTGCCCCAAACTTACTTCCATACCAAGTGCAAGTAAGCACACTTGAATCCGGTGCACCACCACGTGACAAATTAACAAACTGGTGTTCACCATATCTAGTGACCTGTCACAGAAAGCAATATTTATGCAGGCATATAGAAATTGTCGCATTTTGTGGTGTGCACCAGTCTTTGTTAATCCCCCATAGTGCAGGCTTATTCATATACAGCAGGCATTTTAGAGTCTACATGTGCTGCGTTGCATGTCCTCCTACCTTTGCAAAAACTTCTACTGCGCCCTGAGGGTATGGAACCAAAGTTAGAGCATAAAGTAGTAGGTTGGTGGAGTTTATTATGGCATTACATTCTGACAAAACATTGAACAGTTTTGTTGTCAGATGTTATCAAAAATATGTCCCTGGTGCGTGTATAATCATGTATAAATTGATTTGAAGTTATTAATGAAAGCATTAACACATAAAGTGTGTATTATTCCTGATGAGAGAATTGGTCCAGTCCCAATGCTTCCCTATCAGCTTATTGTGTTAACACACTGCAGTGCAGAAATATTTGGTGAACATTCATATATGCAATTGTACTGTGTTACACTTGTAAATAAAAGTATTTTATAAAATGGAAAAAGTATGATGGAAATCAAATGTTCCATTTAAGGGCTTATTTATCACAACTTTAATTTGAACCTCTTGATCGCTCATTGCACCCTCTCTGCAGAAAATTACATTTAAATCTTCACACACATTGATAGGCCCCATGCAAAAAACACAGAAAAGTTATCTGGCAATTATAAACACCTTTTTTTCTTCATGTTTTCTTGTGTTTAGATGTTCCTGGCTTTAGCTGCATTTAGCCATGCCCATGTCTACACATATTTAGCCTCGTAAAACCAGTCGAAACAGTTCCAGGATGCAGAAAAGTCTTGCTTGTGTAAAAGCAGCTAGACTGAATGCACCTAATTGCTGCTGAACGTCTAGGTGTGCATTAAGCCATAGCAAATCATTACATGCTTCCAGGTACAATTAGAAATTAACCCAAGATGCTCCTGAAGCATGTATTTCTAATTCCCATGTGTATGAGGCCTATAAGTCCAAAATTTGTACTGCAGAGGGAAACGTCGTGTTGTGGTAAATTTCATAAAACTTGCAATGTTCTTTTATGTAGTAGATCCCCAGGGAGATGCACAATTTACAGTATAATTGGATATAAAAGCTATAAAACTGTACAGTGGTTTCTGTGCAAACACTTAGGAGTCTATTCACTAGCTGCCGTAGGCAGCCGAGTGAATCACCGACCCGAAGCGAAGTGAGCCGAACGGCTGCCGTCAGAAGAAAAAAAAAAGAAAAAAACGAGCAGGGAAAGGTTTACTCTGCTCGATCGAGCAGAGTGAACCTTTCTGTGAGAAAGTGTTTCTCTCCTGGGCGGCTGGGAGCCTATTAGACTCCCAGAGCGTCCGGGGGAGGAATGGCAGATGCGTTCCTGGTTACCAGGTAACCAGGAACGCCATCTGACATTACACACTGAGAACACGGAGAGGATGCTCTCAGTGTGTAATGACAGCGTCCCTGGTAAGCTGGTAACCAGGGATGTTGATCTCTCTGCAAGTGGCCAGAGCCAGCCGTGCGATGACGGCTGGCTCCGCCCAGCTGTCAGAAGCAGGCTGTCGGCCGGCCAATGGCCGGTCATTCGGCCAGCTTCGGCTTTCAGCGTGGATCAGTCGAGCCGAGGCATATGCCTTCGGCTTGACTGAGCCGTTCGGCCAACTTCGGGAGCTGTACGGTCTATAGGGAATAGCCCGTACAGCAGCCCTTCGAGTCTACTGAACCGAAGGGGTCCTGGGGCCGAAGCTAGCCGAAGGATCAGCCGAGGTTATGACTAGATCCTTCGGCAGCTTTGTGAATAGACACCTAAGTAAAAGACAGCTTTTTAAAATATAAATTGGGGTAATAATGTATTCTTACACATTCATACACATCTTTTTTTCCTTAGAGCTTAAGGGCTAAAATCCAACTCCGGGCTCCATGCTCCTGCCATGTTTTTACACAGCAGACATTACACTCCAAGGTAAAATGTGTAGATAAGTATCAAAGTGCAAACATGAAACAGGAGCTTTGTGATTATGGCTAATCTCAGGCAATTTTCAGGTAGACTTTTAAAAAAATCTTTTTCTAGGTTGGTATGGGAGTCTACCAGCCCATTGTTAGCATTAGCATATTTGTCCATCTTAGATTTCATGTGGATGAACATGTTCTCCACATCCCAGAGTTCATCTTTAATTTTCTGCATAAGAGATATTATGTCCTTGTGCAAGGATCACTTTTGTAAAATTAACATATATTTTAGTGTGGTATCCAAAATTGGCTAATCAGAGGTCAGGAATAAGTCAATAGGATCAACCAACTCTCTGGTCTCATTCAGAGATGAGTGACTACATTTCACCTGGTCTGTCTACAGAGATGATGATTTAGGCCCCATTCACACTTAGCGACATGAAAATTGCGCGATTTTATATGAGCTATATTGAGCGACGTGTCGCGCGACATCGTGCAACTTTTTCCTATTGGGCTGTATGCAATCAGGAGCGAAATCGCTCGAAAAAAGGGTCATGTAGGAGCGACAAGCTACATCGATGAGCTACAAGCGATATTGAGCGACGAAATGTGAACAGCTCCATTGAAATGGATTGGAGAAGCTACATAGAGCGATATTGCGTGGAAATATGAGCGATATCGCTGCAAAAATCGCTTGATAAATCACTCAGTGTGAATGGGGCCTTAGACTTTACAGAACTGCATGCTGTAGAGGAGTTGGAAGAGTTGAATTTTTACCTTGTGTTTCCTGGTGGACATGGGAGGGTGAGGAAGATCTATCCTTAGGAGATGAGTGTGGTGAGGAGGCAGGCTTGGGTGCCTTCTTGGCATCATGGAGCCTCAGTTGAGTTGAAGAAATGTGTAAGTTTTCTTAGCACTGCTACGTTTTTCTGCTTTCCCATAGCAGCAGTCAGTTAGAGGGGTTGTTGCAACAGCTATGGGGAGAGAAGAGAGCCTTCTGTGCAGCTGTACCATGTCCTAAAAGTGTCAATGCCCAGAGAGCATTAGGAATGTAGAGCCATTCAGGTCAGATGCTAGTCATGATCATGCTATTTTTACTTTAATATAATACTTCTATTAATTTTTCTATAATGCTTTGTTATAACTAGGTGCTTCCGATCTCCTGTAGCCTCTATGCAGCCACTTTCTGTCTACATATACTTCATGGATGGCTACATGGCATTTCTCAAGGCAGGTTTCCAACACTTAAACATGACATCCTAATGTGTGTTGAAATGGTCACTTGTAGTCTCCATCAGAAGGGAGCAGGCATTGTCACCCTATATAACAATAGTAAATAAAAGTAATTCACTGGCGCACACTTGAAGGGTTTTTAAGGTATTGATTTGTTTATTCAACACCCAATGTCACATACTGTCATACGGTGCTAACGTTTCGGGTCAGCACAGGGATCCTTCATCAGAGCGGCTTGGTGTCACTGTCGCTCTGATGAAGGATCCCTGTGCGGACACGAAACATTAGCACCGTATGACAGTATGTGACATTGGGTATTGAATAAACATTAATACTTTAAAAACCCTTCAAGTGTGTGCTGATGAATTACTTTATTTACTATTAGTGTTTTGCACGGCACCATCCATGTGGTCACCTGGGCACCACATATACCTTTTGGTTTTGAGACCGTGGCAGTGCGAATGGGATTTGGACTTTGTTACACTATATAACAAGACGTGCTTGAACAAGGGCTCTCATGACAGGATCACCAGCTATTATTTTAATGAAAGCTGCAGATTTAAACATATTAAACAACTTTTGAATTTACATGAACATGTTAAATCTTGTGATTTTATTGATTGGGTTTACATATACTTTAAAATGAACCTGTGATTTGCCCATGCAGTATGCATCCTCATTTATAGAAATCTTTCTTGGTGGGTATGAATTGATCTTCTTGTGAACTCTGGTTTAGTGTGGTAATGGCCATTTGTTTTTAGAAAATTATGATGGCTATTAACATATGATGGATGTTTTAGAAGGAAGAGCTAAAATCAAAATTAAGTGTCTGAGAAAAAAAACATTTGAATATTTTACGAATGTGTCTATTTATGTATTTATCCAATTTGTATGTGTTTGTCTCTTAAAGGAAATTGGATGCATTTATTTATGATGCAGCAGTGCTGAATTACATGGCTCGGAAAGATGAAGGATGTAAGCTAGTGACCATTGGCAGTGGAAAAGTCTTTGCCACTACAGGTTATGGCATTGCTCTGCAGAAAGGTTCCAAGTGGAAACGCTCTATTGATCTTGCATTGCTGCAATTTCTAGGTGATGGTAAGTACTTCCTGTTCCATCTTCTTAGTAATGGGGAATAGGCTTCTATCCCCAATGGCAAAACACCATGACATACCTAAATATCACATGAAGCCAGACAATTGCTACAATGAGGAAAGAGGGGTGCCTCATCTCCAGCCGTTAGATGCTTGATATTTGCAGACTGGATTTGGGGTGCTCCTGAAGGCTCTTGTAAGGAGGTTTTGATATGTACTGACACCTTATCGTGAACATAGTTCTGTCAGAGGTTTCTGTTGGTTTTAAATGTTTTTTTGACACTAGTGTACTTGACCTGGCATCATATATAGATTTATAAAATGTTACCACTTTATTTGTCAGCATATAATAATCCAAAAAAATGAACAAGGAAATGATTAAAACAGTGTACCAAATAAAAGCATTATATGCCCTTAAAAGAAATGTAGAGTTTTTTTTCAGGTAAGCATATTAGTCAAATTGTTATTGTCAAGTGAACTGATGCATAAAATCTGATTTGGGCATCTATACATCATGTCATGATGTTCATGTCTTGTCATGAAAGAGTTAAATACCAAAGAGAGATATTCCATATGGGAAATTTAAAAACAGAGCTGTCTATAATATACTAGCATGCATAGTTAGACAGATTTTTTCAGTTAGATAGAAGTTTGATATTTCTAAACTACAACCAATTAGTCTACAATATTATGAAGACAATCCTTGGACTTGGACCCCCCTTAATGGTCAAGGGAGATTTTTAGTGGTTTTGGGTCTGTTTTAGGCTGGGCACACACCTTACAACCATCGCAAGACTTCTGTCTTGCGATGGTTGTAAGGTACTTAAAAAAACGTACGATCTGCCTATGTTGCATAGGCAGATCGTACTTGCGATGATCGCAAGCCATGCCCCCTGAGGGGCGGGCTTCCGATGACCGCAATGCCGAACGGGCAGTGTGCGCTTGCACACACCGGCCCGTACGGCTGTTATCGTACGGACATGCCACAAACCCGCCGAACATCGTATGATGCTCGGCGGGTTTTCGAACATGTCCGTAAGTTTAAAGTCGTGCGACCTTACAGTAGTAGAGGTCGCACGGCTTCCACACACCTTACGATCATCGTACGATTGCTGGATTTCCCGCGATTATCGTACGATAATCATAAGGTGTGTGGGGACCCTTACTTAGTGATATTACAGTAAAAAGGTTTTTAAGCTATTTCAGCTTCTAATTCAATCACTTTCAATGGATGCTGCTCCTTGATGTATAAACATTTTTGCTTCCTGCAAAATCAGCTTGTCCCCTGAGCCTGGCACTGATATCCTGTTTTAGGGTGGCTTTTTTATCTTTCAAGGTCCTATGGAGCCACCCTTGTGTGTGCTAGTAAGCTGTTTGTGTCTCCACAAACACACAGGGAAAGGAAGGCTTCTCCTTCTTACCTTTGTCCTTCTCCAAGCTAGTAGTTGGACTGCTGCTGTACACTCTGTTGTCCCCGATGGTTTTGTACTAGACAGTAAGTTCAGTATTGATGCATCCATTAATGAAAGATTTAAGCTTTTACAGACACCTGATCCCTTTTAGGAATTGGGTGTCTGACAGTATTAAAAATAAATAAAAGTGTAAAAAAATTTATGAAAAAAATAAAAATGATATATATCAATATATATTTTAACACTATCATTATTATAAAAATGAACCCCTAAGGAGTATTTTTTTTATTTAACCCCTCATGATGGTGATGTTCAAAGTATGCCACTCTCAATAAATGTGACACTTAGGGGTGTATTCACTAAGCTGCCTTGGCAGCCGAGTGAACGACCGACCTGAAGTGAAGTGAGCCGAACTCTGTTCGGCTATTCACTTCAGGCTGGAAATCGGCCGTACATCGGGTGGCACTGCGTGACTTCGGGACAAATGCTACATTTTAGACTCAAACTGACTGCACATTACTCACCAGAACATTTAGGGGTCTACTCACTAAGCTGCCGTAGGCAGCCGAGTGACTAACCGACCCGAAGCGAAGTGAGTATTTTTAATCTTGGCAACTAATATTTATTCTAGAATGCATCCTTGAGTCCCTCCTCTGATTATTAAAATGTACATATGTATTAATAACTATGTATTCCCTTTAAGATATATATTTTTAAATGATAAATAATTAGCACTCTTGAAATAGTTAACTTGGCTGGCTGGAAAAAAAGATCATCTTTATTTGCAATCTGAAAAGACAAGGACAATGTTATTTGCAGAGGTATCCAATATTGAGAGCGAAAAAGCAATCTGCAACAGCTGTTTTAATAATGTCTACTTCTTAACCAGCTGTCAGGATTGCTATACGTTTGTCTATACAGCATTTTCAATCTACCCTATACGTTCTCCTTGAATAGAAATGCTTGCTCCGTGTATAGAAAATTAGAAAAGTACAAAGGAATAAATCAGTTGGGCTTCTTCGTCTAGTTCACATAGTGGCCTAATAGTTAAAAGAAGAACCAGCCAATCAGCTAGCTGTTTGAGGTTGAAATGTTCTGTTATTGGACATTTTCAAAGGCAGTGGAACAAGGGAGAAAATTAGCCTTTTTTCCAGGAGATGAGTTTATTGATTTTTCTATGCGTATGTGAAAAATAAAGAATGTTGCGTTACTTTGAACAACTTTACACATCCATAAGTATATGTTACGCTACTTGAGCAAACCTTTATTTAACAGGGATTGACACTTAAAAGCTAGTTTGCAATGTAATCATTTTTCCCTTCGTTGTGACAAGTCCTTTCCCAGTGATTATTGGGTTTAACTGAACTGACACACTTCCTCGGCAAGGATGAGCAGCTGTGGAAATTCTTTTTAAAAGAGAATTATAGCCTTGTTTTAAAATGTGAGTCAAAATGAGTTTTTATATATTAAATTATAATTAATCTGAAATACTTCCAGATGGGAACAAAATCATTTTGCGTCGTAATTAAAATTCAGATGTTTAACAAGAATTTTTTTTACCCTGTGTAAAAGCTTTTAAAAACAACTATTTACCTACAACATTTTTTGGCAGGTTTCCATTTTAGCTTGGCCTATTTGTACCATGCTACCATCCTTTTACACATTAGAAGGTACAAAAATTGGTAATTCTGGGTTACCATATAATTCCTAAAATTATAAAAACCCCAGTGGTGAATAAATACCACCAAAAGAAAGCTCTATCTGTCCCCAAAAAAGGGTATAAAATTAATTTCAGTACAGCGCTGCATGACGGAATAAATGTCAGTCAAATTACCGCAGCGCTGAATACTGAAAAATGGCCTGGATGGGAAGGGGGTTTAACACCGCGGATGTCAACTGGTTAAAAGAGCAACAAATTGTCCTGATTTTGGCATGTGCTGATTTTGTACACATTCCCCTCTTCGTGACAGTCCTAAAACCTACTCAGAATAAAAATGTGTGCAGCAGTATCTGTGATTTGCATTCATTTTTCAACACACAAACATATTTCTGTTCTAGCAAGCACGCTCCTAGTCATCTGCAGCAGGCCAGTGCTGGTTTTACCCTATGACAGTCAATCCAATACAGTTCTTTCAGAGAGACACCACAAACCTCCTAAACAAATGGCATCTAATTGAAGTGAAGGTTTACATAATGCATATTGTTAAATATTTGTGAGATATATAAAAAAAATAAGCAAACTATCATCAGCATATTTATAATTTTCACTCCTCTTCGGCCAATCCTTCGGCTAGCTTCGGCCCCAGGACCCCTTCGGCTCAGTAGAACCGAAGGGGTGCTATACAGGCTATTCACAATAGCCCGTACAGCTCCCGATCATGGCCCAGCGGCTCAGCCGAGCGGCCGAGCGGCTGAGCCGTGCTAAAAGCCGAAGCTGGCCGAGCTTCTGACAGCTGGTGGGAGCCAGCCGTGATCTTACGGCTGGCTGTGGCCACTTGCAGTGAGATCAGTGTCCCTGGATACCTGCTAACCAGGGACACTGATCTCCAAACAGCTAACTCTCCCTGGCGCCCCGGGAGTCTCCTGCTCCCGGCCGCCAAGGAGAGAAACACTGCTGTGTCCTTTTTTTTCTTTATTCTGAAACGAGCGATGTCAGAATAGAAAAAAAAAAAAAATTCCCATTGAAAAGCATTGGGACATTACTATTGGCTATTTCAATTTGCAATAGCCAATAGTAAACTGGCATTGTACCCGCCCTCTGCTGCAGTTCCCATCAGGTCCATCATGCTTTTCAATGGGAAAATTTCTCATCGATCGTGTCAGAATAAATAAAATAAAAGACACAGCAGTGTTTCTCTCCTGGGCGGCCGGGAGCGGGAGGCTCCCAGAGAACCCGGGAGAGTTTTTTTGTTTCTTTTTTTTTTTACAGCAGCAG
>NW_017306371.1:402611-426850 GCF_000935625.1 Nanorana parkeri | reverse complement strand
AGCCGATGTACGGCTGAAATCAGCCGTACCAGCCTGAAGTGAATAGCCGAACAGTGTTCGGCTCACTTCACTTCAGATCGGTCTTTCACTCGGCTGCCTATGGCAGCTTCGTAAAAATAGACCCCTATGTGTTCCAGGCGTCGGGGGACTCCACACCGCTGCCGCCCCTCTGCGCCCTGCCGCCCCGAGGCCATTAGAGAGCCACTTAATGTCCCCGTGGTCGCTATCCGGTATTTTACACACCCCACTTCACCTCCTCCCACCACATATCAAACACAATATCTTGTTAAGGGACACAATTGTTACTTGGAGGGAAGTCAGGAAGCTTTATGGCCTACCTGGGATAATATCCCCTCTGATGCCTATCGCGTCTACCCCGGCCTTCCCAGCCGGACTCGAATCCAAAGCTTTCAAATGCTGGAAACTTCCGGGTATACATACTCTGCAAGATATACTGTCAGCACTGGACAACAATACTCACAATTCCGCATGTTACTATACTCACCGGCCCATAAACTGCCTCTTTCCTTTCTGTACCGCCACATCTACTCTCACACCGCCTCATTCCTATCTCCAGCCCTTCCTTCCTACATAGCGATTTGGGTTGGGTTTTTTAAATTTTATTTTCAGGGTAAACACCTGATGGAAAAAAAATTCCAGCACAAGGGGCGAAGGGGGTTCTTCACAGTAAGATCAGTTAGGGTCTGGAACTCACTGCCACAGGCGGTGATTTCAGCAAATAATGTGGAATTGTTCAAGAAACTTTTGGACGATTTCTTAAGGGACCGTAATATACAGGGGTACGGGTACTCCTAGAATGAGATCCTAATAGGTTGGACTTGATGGACTAATGTCTTTTTTCAACCTCAAATACTATGTAACTATGTAACTATGTAACACAAAGAACAAAAATAGAACAACCAGTGAGAAACCGACACAGCTGGTCATTGTGAATGCCACGTACAATAGGCAACAGTCCAAATGCAACCGATCTATTATATATTTTAAGCCTCCTGTTCACTCCTGTAAGGAGATACCCTGTTGATGCGCCTGTCCAGTGACCCAGTTCTATAAAGGAACAGTACGGGGGGTGATTTACTAACCTAAACACACGCACGCACCAGGTGCGTGTGCATTTTTATACAGCAAAGCGTATTTATCAACCAAACACGAGCAACGTGTCACATTTTCACGCCGTTATGGTGCGTTTTTATGTATTTACGTACGTGCGCGTCATGTAGCATGCGCCATAGGCTACACGCCGCTCTAATAGCGGCATGCAAGTCTCTAAAAGCATATTTCCACTAATGCCATATATGGAAAGATCATGCACATGATGCATATATAATGCTGCTTCACAGTTTAGACAAAAATGGTTAGCTCATGCATTTACATTCCTGCATTCATCAACGCAAGCAACACAACGTAGAACTATTTTACACAACATCACCATGCAATTCTTGCAGGGCTTTGCACAACACACCTGCTGGTGTGTACACACTACAAAGGTATCTAGATTCCACCAATAGATCATGCTGGGAGGGAACACACTACAGAGGTGTATACTTGTTCGTGGCGTGTTTATAAGGTTAGTAAATCAAACCCTATGTCTCAGTGTTGTGCCTTATAAAAGGGGAAAAATAAGAAAAAAAGAAACAAGGAACAGAGAGATGGGAAAGGAAAGGGGATGGAGGGGTGGATGAAGATAACAGGTTGTGAAGAAAAAAAAGCGGAGGGAAGAGGTGGAGATGGGAAGAGGGAAAAGGAGGGGAGAAGGGTGTAAGGATAAAGAGAGAGTTGCATTGGTGGCAGGAGTGCCAATCTGTCACCACAGTAATTACTTCCAGACATAGTTTGTTGTCTCTTAAAAGGACAGGAAGGGAAATACTGCAGTCTTTTGTTCCAGAGATACTGAGAAAGCAGTTCAGATCATCTAAACCGAACGTCCCGAAGGTCAGACAGCTCCTGTAAGCATCAGAGTAGTAAAAGGCAGTCCAAGTAGACCAAGTTTTACCAGATTTTTCCTCTGTGTTATGCAAAAAGGCAGTCAATTCCTACAACTGTCAAATTTTAACGATCCTTCCAAGCCATAGGGACACAAAAGGAGGTGCAGTCTGTCTCCATAATAAAGGAATACCTACCCTTGCAGCATTCAACATATGACAAGTCAAAGAAGACATAGCTTATTAATGGGACATTGTTGATGTTTAGTAAATATCCCAAAGGGTCCCTGGCCAAGGTGAACTGAGGTAAGTTTTAGAATTAAGTTTCGGACTTCTTCCCAAAATGGGCGCAATTTTCGAACAGCTCTAAAATATATGTAAGAACTTCCCGGAATGGGAGGAGCTACACTAGCACAAGTTGGAAACCGATGGGTAATTCTATTGGAGTACTGTTGAGACACAATACTACCTACTTAAGATCTTGAAGTTTCGTTCATGTTATCTTGCTAGCAAGTGAGAATTAGTGAGCCAATTGCATAGTTCTATTCTTTTGGATAGGAGTGAAGGATACACCTAGATCTGATTCCCACTTACGTAGGTATGGGAGGTATAGTCTTCTGCAGGGGGTAACAAAAATGTATAAAGCAGAGACAAGAGGTGTAGTGTGGGGGAGCTTGCCTGACAACGTTTCAAATGGGGTGAGGGGCCTAGAAAGCTCATCCCTATTTGGTACTCCCCAGATATCCAGAGGATATCGTCATCCGACTTGAAGGGCAAGAGAAAGTGCATCAGTCTGAATTTGTTAGCGGACAATAGACTGAGAAGATTTTTGTTGTCAGAGCCGGCTGGAAAATCTGGGACGGTGATGGGAGAGGAGAAATCCTAGGTAGGGGGAAAGTCTTGAGAACCACTCTGAGAGTTGGGCCAATGGTTGGATGGGATTTAAGGGCTCTAGTGTGAGTCAACGATAGCCACTAGTCATGGGCTGGATGTTCGAGTCGAATGTGAGTTTGACTCAAACATCGGCAGTTTGTGTGTTCTGCGAATACACAAACTGTCAGGGTGTTCAGTGGCTGTTCACCGCTGAACATCCTGCAATGCACTGTTTGCATTGGAGAGCCCTGATTGGGTAAAGCAATGCACCTGACCACAGGTCAGGTGCAAGACTTTGCCCAATCAGGGCTCTATATGAGCCCTGATTGGGCAAAGTAATGATGACTTTGCCCAATCATAGCTCACAGCTAAGTCCCAGCCCCATACTCTATAAGGCTGCTTACACAGCAGCCTTATGTAGTGTGTTGCTGGAGTTAAAAATAAAATGTTTCTGTCAGTGTAGCTGTCTGTGTAGTGCAGTGTAGTGAAAGCTAACTGGTGTCAGTGTGTCACTGGTGTCAGTGTAGTGAAGTGTCAGTGCTTTATATAGCATTTAATACTATATAAAATTATTTTCTATGCTGTATATTCGCTGTTTTTTTTTCTGTGTATGTGTCAGTGGTGTCACTGCTGTTTCTCCTGCGTCACCTGTTGTTCACTTTTTTTTTTTTTCTTTTATTATTTTAATTTTTTTAGCAGCAGGCCCTTTTTTTTTCTTTTTTAATTTTCTTTTATTATTTAAATTTTTTTTCAGCAGCAGGCTCTTTTTCTTTTTTTTAACCCATTGTACAACAGTTTATAGTGCACCAAGCACCACATTCAATAAAGTATTGCACCCAAGCACCAATTTCCCACCCCACATTATCTAATAACATTTTAGAATAAACCCCACATCATGTCTCAAAGGCCAACAAGGAGACAGGTGTGTGACAGGAATAACTGAAGGGTTATGTTGTGAAAGCACCGTCAAGGCCTAATTTTAAAGCACCTGTTATAACTTTCATCCACCGTCTGCAAAAGAGACACCAGAATTTATCCAAAAAATCTCTAACCTTGTTCAGAGTGACCTAAAATATGGCCTCTTCATACAGGCTGCCTCCCCAAGCAGTTGTTTATAAGATTAAGGGGAAACCAATTACCGGCAATTTAAATGTAATTTTTTTCTTTATAAATGTCAGTTTTGCTGAAGCAGGTTCTATACATTGTACAGATGTGCCACTTTACAGACAGTTTAAAGGGGACCCCCCAGGCACAATATATAAAGGAATTTTTCATTTTTATTGTTTCACTTTAAGCAATGTTAAAATCACTGCTCCTTTAAAATTTTTATTTTGTTAAAAGTGTTTTTTTCATTGATACACGTCCCCCAATGCAGTACCCGGATCCCCATACCCTTTTTATGGCCAATAAATTGCAAATAACGCTTCAAAATGAGAACATTTGA
Organism: Nanorana parkeri; assembly: GCF_000935625.1. Taxonomy (NCBI): domain Eukaryota; kingdom Metazoa; phylum Chordata; class Amphibia; order Anura; family Dicroglossidae; genus Nanorana; species Nanorana parkeri. The sequence continues at coordinate 422,590 of NW_017306371.1, read as the reverse complement.
TTTCAGAGTTCTACCTCCATAGCCTTACATTGAGTTCTAAGTTCAAATTAGAACTTTTTACATGTTCGAAAGTTCAAATTAGAACCAAAAACATGGGGGTGTTCAGCTCATCACTAGTAGCAATGAGAGGCCCGGCAAAAGGACAGGTGAAAAAGCTTGTTCCAAAGCCACCCACGGTTTTTCTGGAGGTTGCATCCACCAGCTCACCACTCTCCTCAAGTGGAGGGCATGGTAATATAGACATAAGTCAGGTAGTCCTATACCCCAAAGGGTTTGGGACGTGCAAAAATAACGAGGCACATTGTCCCCCCATATGAAACAAAGTAACAAGGAATGAGAACTCTGGAAAAATGTGTTGGGATGGCGATGGGCAGAGTTTGGATCAGATATAATATTTGCGGTAGTGTGGTCATTTTGTAAGCACCGCTCCTACCAAAGTCATTTCTCCCACTGTTGATCCCTAGGTAGTTTAAGGAGGAGCAAGCCCACTGGAAAGGGAAAGATTTTTTTTAATCCTTAACAGAAGCCTTGGCTAAGGAAACATTAAACGCATCAGACATGTAGTAATTGATTTTAAAGTTGGAAAGAATAAAAATGAACATGAGCGCCGGGTGAGAGCTATATGTGTTTGAGATACAGAGCAGAAGCTCATCCGCTTAGGCCATTACTTTATGGTGTTGAACTGAGAAGGCGAGACTGTGAATCGCAGGGTTGGCCCTGATGGTACATAGCAGTGGCACCAACATTAGAAAGATCAACAGAGAGGGGGCAGCCTTGACAGGGAACCGTTAGATAGAGGAAAGTATTCTGAGCGAGTTCTGTTCCTGGGCTTATTGTTTTAAGAGAAATGGAAGTGTGCAGGTAATGGTCCTTTTGACCAATTTACCAGTTCATCAAATTAATCGAGTTGCTTGGTGAAGCTCATTCCCAAGTATTATTTTGAAAAAAAGGTACGTCTTGCCTGCCACAAAGAGAAAAATGGTCCTCCTGAACTCACAGCCTAGATCACATGGTCTCTGACTATTAAAGATTAAAGACTGCAGAGTATATTGCATTAAATCAGACCCTGAAAAGTTGACTTGCAGTAAGAAAAGAGTATCAACAAAACCTGTATAAAGCATGTAATGAAATGTAAAGAGTGCCCTCACATTTTTAGATTACAAATCATGCACAAACATATTTTTAATGCATTCACACATGATGATACTGTAATTACACTGATTGCTTTCATGGGAATAGTTTAATGACTTTTAAAGCTGAACTCCAGGCAAACGTTTACTTTCACCTAAGGTTTCCCTCCACCTCTGGTTTGTGATTCGACAGGGAAAAGAGGAGCAGCAGGCTGATGAGTTTATCTGTTACTCTGCTCTATCCTCCTATTAGCATGCTCTTTGCACAAAAGCACACCTAGTTGGAGTCTGCCTCTCCCTCTCTCTAAGCTTTGCTGTTCAGTAAACTGCAAGAGGTTGATACCCAGTAGATTTAGGTACTTATAATGATTACATTTCAAGATGTATTATTGAATACAAGACTGCATTAATGTGTGCCATTTATATCTGCCTGGAATTCAGCTTTAAAAGAATACAGTCTCCTTTTTATTTTATTACCTTTCTACATGAAAGCATTATACTACTTAGATCAGTTTGTTCCACTTGTATTTAGCTTCACCTTGCCATTTCATTCTAAATGCTGGGGTAAACAGTATATGCTGTACTCTACATTTGATCAGCTCCATGCGGTTTCAACCCGTTCCCAAGGAGATTCAGAAATAAGGTCATATTTTCTCACAGTTTTATTTATTTTATGTTATGTAGTCTGAGAGCTTTCTTGTGTTTTAATGCAATAATCAATCATGAACTCTAGTGAGGCCAAGGTTCCTTAAAGTTGTAATAATAAACAACCCTGGAATAAATTGGAGTGTACCATGGATAGGCAGTATTACTTTCTACACAATTGTAAGTCCCATTCTTCAGAGAATGAGAAAATATATGAGACTGTTCTAGGAAATGGATGTCCAGATGAACACAGTTTAAATAGAGGTTTTATAGTTACACAGAAATTGGACGGGGCTAAAGCAGCTTCTGTCCTTCAAAAATAGTATAAAACTCTTACAAGACAACTGAGAAGGTGTCATCCTCTTTAGCGAAATAGAGAAAACACAACCTAACATCAAAGGTATCTACTTTTCACCAAGAACTTCATGTGTGTCTGAAGACATGCTCCTTGCGCAACCAAAGAAAAAAGAGAGAGAGCAGGAAACGAAGCCTTGAAAAGAAGATTGTACCTTTGAGCAGTGTCAGACCAAAGCAAGGAGCAAACAGGGATTACAGCAAGGTCAAAGCAGACAGAGACCAAGAAAGGCCAGGATAAACATTGGTATAACAATTGATTTGCACTCATGAGCTTTCAAAATATTTGAGGGACACTCATAGGGTTAATTTATAAACCGTTTGCACAGCGAGCAGCTCTGCAAAAAAGATTTGCAGTGCATTATGGCCACCAGATAGAGCAGAGGGGCATAGAAATGTGCTATGCTCCTCAGCTTCATCTAGTGGCCATAATGTGCTGCAAATCTTGTTCACAAAGCTGTGCACTGTGAGAACAATTTAAAATGAACCCCATAGTGTACTGTGAGCATGGCATGTGTCAGGGATAACAGGCAAGCAAACCTAGGGAGCAAAGCAAAACACCAGGGGAACTAAGGGACAAAAGGTCAGGGTACAAGGAGCTAACAGGACTCAGGAACATAAACAGGTCACGGTTCTGGACAACAAGCAGGGAACATAAAATACTCCAAAACTATAGCGGAGGCCAGAAGACAAGGAGTCTTAAGAAATGGATGAGGACCCCACTTGCTTGAATGGGCAAATCTGTCCAAAAAGTGAAGGGAACCCCTTGGGATTGCATGGAGGGCCGTGGATAAGGGAAGCCCCAGGGACGAAGCATCTTGCACCGGGGCAGGTTGGTCGGGAACTGGCAGCGAAGCAGGTAGGGCTGGCAGAGAAGCAGGTCGGTCTGAAACTGGCATTGACTGGACTGGAACGGGATTGGCTGGAACATGAACGTGATCGGCTGGAACAGGATCGTCACAAACAGGATCGTCACGAACAGGAACTGGAACCATAGCAGGCTGAGCTGGAATATGCCCTGAGTATCCCAGACGATCATCCACAGCCTTATCCTCAGAGCAGTCACTGCAATTCTCCTCCTCTGAACAATCATCCATTCCTCAAGATCCTCCACGTCCGGGTGAGATGTAGCCAGGAGACGTGAATGTTCTTGCTGGGTGGCCTTGGGAACAGACGCAGCCGAGTGGCAGACTGGAGCTGAAGCTGGGGAAAACCAGGAGTTGGTTTGATTATGAGTAGCAGGAGTCACTGCGGTAGTCCTGGGCAACCTGTTTAAACCCGATCGGGACCTGGAGTGGGGACTGGACTGCATGGACCATAGGTCAGACCACGACTGGAGCAGGGGTTGGGCAAAGGTATCCGCACAAACGACATGGTCAACAAGGAACTGCACTGCATGGAAACATCCCAACAAGGTATCCAGAGAACACGCAGAGTAATACTCAAAAAACTAATCTGGATCATCCTCTAATAGCCACGCTAGAGACTCAACCTGTGGCAGTGTAAATGGAGGGGAAAAGTCATCACCCTTATCACCACTCAGAGCAAGTTCTGTCCAAATCTGGATTAGATATCCCAAAAAGGACAACCAGTATCCATAAAATGGTGAGCGCTGCGGACATATTCCAATAGCTCTGCTCTGGAGGAGCGCTGGAATAATTGTTGGCAGTGCTGCAGTGTCTCGGATGCTAAACGCACATAACCATGCATGCTCTCGAGATCCATCTTGGCACTGGAATACCTCAGAAAGCCAGCAGGTCCCCGTGTGGTCGATTTGGCCATTATGTGGGCTCAGTATTCTGTCAGGGATACCGGCACAGGTGACCCCACACCTGCGCAGGTACCCACACAGGCAGACCAAACACGTGTGACCACACAGGACAAGGCAGGATGTATGATATACCATTTTAATATGCCAACCAGAATAATATAAACAGAACAAGTATTAGCAACCAACTACATCCAACCCACACCACATGCAAAAGTAACAGGCAAGCAAACCTAGGGAGCAAAGCAAAACACCAGGGGAACTAAGGGACAAAAGGTCAGGGTACAAGGAGCTAACAGGACTCAGGAACATAAGCAGGTCATGGTTCCAGACAACAAGCAGGGAACTTAAAACAGGATACAGGACTTGGGAACAGAAGCAGGATACAGTACCGCGGACTCCGGTGAAACAGGAAACAATACTGAGCCACAGACCTGACTGCCGGGAGGGCTTCAGTACCCTCCCAGGGAGCACCAGGTGGTGGATGATTGGTGGCAGCTGGGAGACACCTGCAGGTGAGCACTGGAGTTGCAGTTTCCAGCACCACCCAGTGGAGGTCTGGTACCTAGCAGTTCCTGGCTGCCTGGAGACCCCCGCAGGTGAGTACGGAAACTGCAGGGCTTAGCTCCAGCGCCACCTGGAGGTGCTCTGGATCCTAACAGCATGCCTGAAAACATAAAGATGCTTATGATTGGCCACAGGAGGGAAGTGTGGGAGAAACCAGAGAAGTCAGAGCAATTGCAGCTCCTTCACTGTTTAATCACAGGCTGTAGACAGGAAGGTGAACTAGCTGTGATGCTTAGGTGAAACAATTCTGGTCACCAGGTTGATTTTACAGTTGGACTGGATGAAAAGAAATAAAAATCCTCCGGCATATATGATATCTTCTATATATGTATTTCAATTGTGTATTTACAGTAGCTGTTTGCCAGGAGATCAGCTCCAAGGGCGAACAAGACATCTGATGAGTAGGCAACACATATGTTTTCCTTTTTAGTTGTCTTTGCTCTAGCACAATAACAACATTTTTATATTTTGCACATTATATTAAAATAAATAAGCTGCTTTTACTTATCTGGAAAACTGAGCTATAAGCATTTCATTAATATTCAGTAGGCCTGGTAAGTTTCTAGTTGCATGATCTATTTTTGAACTTAATTTTCTACATTCCAACCAATAATCCCTTATCACATATACAAACCACTTGAAAATGTCAACTTAATTTGCTTAAAATACAATCAGCCTTTTTTATGCTAATCCGAAAAATAACTCAATCACTCGCTATTAACAAAGCTGAAAATTAGCTAATTTGAATAAATAATAAAATGATCCACTTATAGTATAGCTTAGTATTCAAATGAGACTTGCACATATCGCTGGTGGCGCCTTGAACGTACAAACCTATCCCTGTCCTAAATATTCCTGTTTAGCTTCATTTCATCCAAAAGTACATGTTTGAATATGTTTACATGCTACATATCCATCAGTTTAAATGGTACCTTTTTATCTGCTAGTCATGTCCATGTTTTTACCCAGAGAAGGGTCGTTGGCAATTCTAAACACAGACGAACCGAGCCATCCCTGAAGTTTAATAAGAAATTGTAAAATGTAATTATTCACCAGATGCACTTATCAAAAAAGGACAATTTTATATTTTATGTTAGTTAACTAGGAGTTTGAAATCTTGCTTTCTGTCTTAAAGAACTAGTTGACTGATTTTTTATATTTCATGGAACCCTCATACTCAAAAAGCCATGTAGCCTAACATGATTCTGGTATTTAATACTGCAGTGGTGACAGCAGCTAAAAACTGTTATAACTTAAAAGGACCCGAATGCAGTCCTTATAAACATGACCACCCTGAGCAGAGAATGGTCACAGGCTTCCACTGGTTTTTACAGGGCTACTACTTAGAACCATTCTAGTCCTCTGGATACAATGTATGGACCTTTAAAGGTCCATGTCACACTGGTAAATTTACCACTGACATTCACATTGAAAGTTGTTTGTTTCCTGGCTAATTTGCAGTAGAATCTTGATTATTAGTGAGGTAGCAGCAACCTAAATGATATCTAAATGCAAAAACAAAAATGGAATCTATTACACCTTTCCAGTCATTAGATTTGGTGGCTACATATGTTTTCCTTTTCCCAGTTAAGAACATTTTCTGGAAAAGTGGCAAACAATGTGTTTATCTTGCCAGATATCAAGTGTCCTTGTAACTTTCTGTGGACTGAATTGAAATGTTAAACAATGCTATCAGCTTTTCCCAGCATTCTTCAGTGGACTATACAACCCCTCCCAATGTTATTGAGATGAGGAAAGGTAGAGACAGATGAAGTTCCAATGTGGAAGGCAGCCTAGGCAACTTTCCTCTATAGATACTATGAATGAGTGTTGCCAACCTAGGACATGAAGTGTGTTAATGGCCAAATACCAGATGAAAATGAAGGGGAGAATGCTTGAAAAAAGATAACTAATGGAGCCAGCACATCTAAAGACTGGTAATCTGCAATATATTACATTAATGTTCTAGGATTTAGAACCCCTTTAACCTGCTATTTGGACAGCAACGGAGCAATGCCATAGGTGAAGGTAAGTTTAGCTATTCCATTGCTGGACAGACAAGATGGCGAGTGTTATGTATGTATAATGGGAGTTGTGTAGAAAAATAGTGCTACCATAGGACCCTCTCTTCATACTGAGGTCAATACATACCATGGTTGGAGTAAAGTGATACTATTAATTGGCTAACTTAATAAACTGAAAATGCAAGCTATCCTACAATAGTCTACTGCTACTCAACGTTGCACTGGAATTCTGAATGTTTTAATGGGTGAATAAGAACACTGCATTTTGTATCCACAGATGAAATTGAAATGCTGGAAAGACTTTGGCTATCAGGCATTTGCCACAACGACAAGATTGAAGTGATGAGCAGCAAATTAGACATTGACAATATGGCTGGTGTCTTCTACATGCTCCTTGTAGCAATGGGATTGAGTTTGCTGGTGTTCGCATGGGAGCATCTTATATACTGGAAGCTACGGCACTGCATGAGACATTCTGGGAGACTGGACTTCTTGATGGCACTTAGCAGGGTAAATATGCCATTATGTTTTCTATTCTGTTGTATATGCAAATTTATGAACAATTTGTGTGTATAAAAGGGGAGTTTTGAAAACAACTATAACTCATGCAAAACATAAAATGACATAATGGGGATTTTTAGGTGCCAAAAGAAACTTTTTACGAACTCATGTCTGAGAAAATATGTTTTATTTGTGATTCATGTTAAAATATTTTCTTAAAATCAATAGTGCACATATCTACCTTGTTGCAATCTGATTATGTTACAACATAGGGGTCTATTCACTAAGCTGCCGTAGGCAGCCGAGTGAAAGACCGACCTGAAGTGAAGTGAGCCGAACGCTTTTCGGCTATTCACTTCAGGCTGGTACGACTGATTTCAGCCGTATATCAGCTGAAATCAGCCGTACATCGGGTGGCTTCACGGACCCGAAGTGCAGGAGGAGTTCGACTCAGTCAATCCAACATCTGGATCGGCTAAGCCGAACCTCTGGCAGGCTACTCGCTGCTGTTCGATCTATTCTTATAGATGCCGAACAGCAGTGAGTGAATAGCCGAATGCCGATGAACGGCATTCGGCTCGGCTGTTCTGCTTGGCTGTTCTGCTCGGTCAGAGGGACCGAGCAGAACAGAAAAATAGTTTAAAAAGTCAAAAAAATGAATAGAAACCGATTGTGCGGAGCTAGCAATGACAGCTAGCTCTACCCGATAGTTTTCTATTGGCCGGCGATTCTGCTGCCGTTAAAAAAAAAAGAAAAAAAAACCTCTCCCGGGCACTCTGGGAGTCTCCTGCTCCCGGACGCCCAGGAGAGAAACACTCATTTTTCTTTTTTTTTCTTTATTCTGACACGGAGCCGTGTCAGAATAGAAAAAAATAATAATAATTTTTGCCCAAAAGAATTAATTGCTAGATTCCTATTGGCTATTTCAATTTGCAATAGCCAATAGTAAACTAGCATTGCACCCACCCTCTGCTGCAGTTCTCCATCAGGTCCATCAGCAGAGTGCGGGTGCAATGCTAGTTTGCTGTCTGGAGATCAGTGTCCCTGGTTAGCTAGTAACCAGGGACGCTGATCTCTCTGCAAGTGACCCGAGCCAGCCATAGGATCACGGCTGGCTCCGCCCAGCTGGCAGAAGCAGGCTGTCGGCCGGCCGCTCGGCCAGCTTCGGCTTTCAGCACGGCTCAGCGCTCGACTGAGCTGCTCGGCCGTGATCGGGAGCTGTACGGGCTATTGTGAATAGCCCGTACAGAAACCCTTTGTTCTACTGAACTGAAGGGGTCCTGGGGCTGAAGCTAGCCAAAGGATCGACCGAAGCTATGGCTAGATCCTTCGGCTGCTTCGTGAATAGACCCCATAGTAATTACTTATACATAAAGAATTTTAAAACCATGAATAATATAATCTTGAAGTACAAGTACAAGTACAAGACAAGTTTCATGGTATTGCTTCCTCAGGAGTCCAATATTTTTGTGTCCTCTTTTGCCAGTCTATTAATTGTCTCCATAACTGAAACAGCCCCCCTATAGATGTCCTTTTGTTATAGTATGTAGGTCTAATCCCTCTGCTGTGTATGATCATTCGTCTCCCCCTAAGACAAGTGGGTGTCATGCGTCGAATCTGTACATCAAGATTGTTTAACTCATAATATTAAAGTAGTTTATGTATATGTAATTGCTATGTTGTAGTATAATCGGAATCCAACAAGGTAGATATGTACACTATTGATTTTAAGAAAAGATTTTAACATGAATCACAAATAAAAACGCATTTTGTTCAGACATGAGTTTGTAAAAAAAGTGTATAAATCACAGGGATGTGGTGCCACACCCCTACCCTCTCACTCTCCCTGCAAAATAGACTCTCATTGGTACCAACTATAACTCATAATCGTACCTAACAGCAGCAAATCACTTTTAAAGGCATACTGACCTTTATATTTTTCCTAAGGAATTTTAACCCGTTTGTGCATAAATTCAGACTCTTATGAGTGTCTTGTGTTCCTGTGCGATCTTTCATATTTGACATTTTATTGTTTTGCAGTCTAGGCCACACCAATGGTAAGAACCCATGTATACTTTACCAATTGGTCATGTTTCAAACTATTGTATTTTTTTAAAACATTTCTTTATTAATTTTCATTCCACCAACAGATGGATAAAGTAAAACAAATAAAAAAGACAATGATAATTCTCATGCATACATCTCATGGTTACAATGATGTTATCTGATACTTCAACCACAACCTGGCAATGTTAATTTCTGCATACAGTAGGTGACATGCATATAACACTGTGGCATGTCCCAACCCTCGTACAACCCATATTCTCGCTATCTATTAGTGTAACCCCTAAGTAGGAGTATACTCCTCCAGTATCTCCAGCTGTCCTAGGGATTTGTCTAGTTTTTTTTCTAGGTACCACGTACTGAGTCTGAAGGGATACATTAAAGCATACCTCTCTGTTCCTGCATAATGATACAGTATGAAAGGCTCCCATTTCTGAAAGAATTTTGTGGTGTAACGATCTGGGTCTTGGGTGGCCTCCAGTCTCTCTTTCCACATTAGTGACATCAATGTCTCTAGGAAGTGTTGGGTGGTTGGCGGTTGTGTGGAAAGCCAATGATGCATAATTATGCGCTTCGCTATCAATAGAGCTACATAGATCCACTGTTGTTGTCGTCTGCCCATTGCGGGCACAGAGTCCCAATAGCTAAAGAGACACAGCCATGGGTCTCGAGGTATGTGGAATTCATGTAGTGCGGACATGTAGGAAATGACTGATTCCCAGTAAGTGACTATTTGAGGGCAATCCCATAGACAGTGACGTAGTGACGCCCCTTCCTGGGAACATTTTGGACACGCTGTGTACAGACTGGGAGCCTGTATTTTGTGGAAAAAATCAAAGGCATAGTATGCCTTATGTATTATTCTGAAGTGCGTCTCTCGCCACTGCTCATTCGGGGTACAGCTCCTAATATTGTGACAACCCTCAAGAATGGCACTGTCATAATCTTCCAATGGGAAATCTTTCCTCCATTTAAGAAGGGAAGTTCTAGCTGGTGAAGGTACAAAGTAAGAGTTTAAAAGGGGATATAATTGGGCAATGGAGCCAGGAGTGGAGGCCGAAATTCTATCTAATGCCGTGGTCTGGAAGAAAGTGGAGGGCACGATCGTCTCGCTGCGCCAATAGTAGGTCACTTGCAAGTACTGATAGTGGTGGTGCGGTAGAAGGTCGAATTTCGCCTGCAGTTCTGGGAAAGTAAGGGGACGATGGGTATCTGGGTCGAATAGTTGGGCCACAGTTCTTAACCCCCTCTCCGTCCATGTCCTAAATCCCTCATTATCTGAGCCCAGAGCAAAGTGAGGGTTATTTATAATGGGGACATGTACTGAAATGTAGGGGTGTAGTCCTGCTTTTAGTCTATACTCGCGCCAAGCAACAACCGTATCTCTGATCAATGTGTTGGTGCGTAGTAATGGAGGTAGTTGGTTAATGCGAGTATGAAGTATGGCTTTCAGCGACCACGGAGAGACCATTTTAGTTTCTAAAGTGAGATTAGAGTAGCACGAGGTGCCCAACAACCAATCATAGGCATGTCGTAAGAGGCACGCTAAATTATAGGCCCGAATGTTATGGAGTCCCAGTCCACCCTCCAGCTTATGAACCTGTAATTGGCGGTACAGAATACGGGGACGTTTGGATTTCCATAGGAATTTGGTGTATGCCCGTTCTAGAAGCTGTACATCTGCATGTTTAAGTAGTATCGGGATTGTTTGGAGAGGGTAAAGCAATTTCGGGAAACTTAGCATTTTAAGGACATGGGCCCTACCAAATAGCGAGAGTGGAAGTAGAGTCCATAGTTCCAGTTCCTTTATAAGTTTTTCAATAAGAGGTTTATAATTTAGAGTATATAATGAGGAAGGCAACCTGCCCATCTTGATGCCCAGGTAGGTGATATGACCGTGTGCCACTTGCAGGCCGTATCGTGCCACTTCTGGGAGACCCAAGGAAGGCGTATGGGATAAGGACAGAATTTCACTTTTAGTTACATTTATTTTATAGCCTGAGTGGGATCCAAATTCATCTAGAATAGATAATACTTTGGGTACATCCTCTCCCACCTTTGACGTAAAGATTAGTAAATCGTCTGCGAATAATGCTGCTCGGATTTCTTCTGTTCCCACTTTGATACCATGGAGGTCTGCTTTAAAAATTAGCCATCTAGAGAGGGGCTCGATGGCTAGATTGAATAAAAGGGGGGATAAGGGGCAGCCCTGACGGGTTCCTTGGAGTAAAGTAATGGGAGAGCAGAGAAAGCCGTCCGAAAATATTCTAGTTACTGGGGAGTCATACATGGCATGTAAAAGTTGATGAAAATGGCCCTCGAAACCCATTTTGTTTAGTATTAGAAACAGCCAATCATGTCTAACATAATCAAAAGCTTTTTCAGCATCTAGCGTTATCATGGCGCATCCCTCTCCTGATCCCCTAGAACACTGCTCTAGGACTGCCAAAACTTTCCAGATGTTAATTACTGCAGCCCTACCCCTGGTAAATCCTACCTGTATGGGGTGAAGGAGATGCGGCATGATAGACGTTAGTCTATTCGCTAGTATTTTGGAGAGTATTTTGGAGTCCACATTTAGTAAGGAGATGGGTCGATAAGAGTCAGGTAGCTGCGGATCTTTACGTGGTTTTAAAAGCACCTTAAGATAGGCTTCTTTACCTGTGGGTAGGTATGACCCTGTCCTCCACATATGTGTGAACGTTTTGTGTGCGTGGGTGTCAGCGAAGATTTCAAAAACTTATACATTTCTGCAGTGTATCCATCTGGTCCCGGGGATTTACCATTGCCCAGTGAGGCTATTGTGTGTAATATTTCCGGTTCCGTTATGTCTGCGTTAAGGGATTGTACTTGAGATTCCGTAAGGGTAGGAAGGGGGATGGTATCAAAGGGGAAAGTAGAATGATCCTTCGGTGTGGAGTGGGTGGTGTATAATTGTTGGTAATACGGATGTAACAGGTAATTTATTTGTTTGGGATCGGTAGTTTTATTTCCCTGTCGGTCCTTAAGACAGTGGATTGGGCGAGGGCATTGTTTTGGTCTAACCAGATTGGCTAAAAGTTTCCCACAGTTGTTGCCAAATTTATGAAATTTTAGGTCCCAGATTGATTTACTATACAGGTCATACCTGTGTAGTAAAGTTTCATATTCCCCCTTTGCCTTGGCCCAGGGTGACATGAGTTCCTTAGTGGGATTCGCCTTAAATGCTGAGTAGGCTTGGCGTAGGCTAAGACTAGCGGTTGCCTGCGAGATTATCGTCTGTTTTCGTTTGGCTCCCACATACGCTATCAGTCGCCCTCTGAGATATGCCTTACCAGCCTCCCAGTATAGCATAGGTGATATTCCTGGGGTGTTATTGGTGGTTTCATAGTCCTGCCAAGCTTCCTGGACCGCATCTCTAAAGTGAGCATCTTCTAGCAGATGGGAGGGGAAACGCCATATGCGTGTGTCACCCCTCGGAATACGTTTATGTAAGTGCAGTGCTACAGGAGCATGGTCGGATATGAGTAAATCCTGAATGATAGCTTGGTGGGCAAAGGGCAATAGTGAGTGGGAACAAAAAATATAGTCTATGCGGGAAAGAGAAGCATGAACTGGGGAACAGTATGTATATTCCCTACCTTCTGGATTTTGTAGCCTCCATACATCAAAAATGTTTAAATCAGATTGGAACTGTGCCAAGTGCGAGGGTGAGGAAGAGGTTATCCGGCCGCGCGATGTTGTAGCTGACACCCGATCCTCTCCCTCGGACAATACCATGTTCATGTCTCCCCCTATCACCTTATTTGTCACTGTATCGCTCATTATCCATGAGGCTAAGGTGCGAAAGAAGGTGCAAGGCGGAGAGTTTGGTGCATATATGTTATAAATCATATATTCTTCCCCCTCAAGGACGATACGAATTTTTACAAGGCGCCCCTCCGCATCATTGTCCGTTGAAATTACAGTATACGAGAGAGTCTTGTGCAGCAGGATAACAACCCCGCCTTTCGGCCATGTGAAGGAGAGCCTATCACCTCACCCACCCAGAATTTTCGCAGCCTGTGAAAATCTTCTTTCTGTAGGTGGGTTTCTTGTAACAGTGCCACGTGAGCTTTCAATTTAGCAAGATGTCGCAATATTCTAGTGCGCTTTTGAGGGGATTGTAGACCCTTCACATTCCATGTTACAATATTAACCGTCTGTGACATAGCAATATTGTTGGGACAGGCTGTAGGCGAAGTTAATGCGCCCGTGCACAAGACTCTTCTCAGACCCCTCAATCACATGGAACACCCGGAGTAATTCTGAATATATTATTAACACTTTTTCCATGTCATAGTTGGTCATTTTGACCATTAAGGTTAGGCGTAAAGAGCATCTAGTACAGTACATCCTGCTAGCCATCTGGTTGCTGCCACATGAGAAACCGATGAATACATACATGAGAATAAACAATAAACCAAAAAGTAAAAGCAAACTGCAACAAATTATAAAACAAGTAGAACCGTTCTTCCGCTAATCCACCCGAGATCCACCCTTTTAAAGCAGAGTGGAGCCACTGGGTGAATTGAAGAACGTTTGATTAAAAAAACAAACTAGCCATCGCACTCCCTTTTTTCCTGCCAAAGGAGCCTCAAGAAAAAGAACAAGTAATTGTCTCAGCATGTGGGACTCTCAAACAGAGAAAAAAAAAGAGACAAAGGGGAAAAAAAAACCCCCATCAAAGCCAGAGCTACACTGGTGTCCAGAAATAAATGCAAATAAAAATAAAAATAAAAACATGGGACGTGGATATAAAATATAGTTACGTGATATGTTCTGCGGTCCATCCCAAAGAACAGCGTGGTCGGATCAATGCAGGGGGAGTCATCATATGTGTACCTCGTGCCGTAGCACTACGTCCCCCTCGATTATGTCCCAGGGAGAAAATAAACGGTAAGGAAAAACGGCGGGCAGGTTGAGGAAAAAACTATAATATAAACTAAATGAAACCATGAAACTTTAACTGCTAAAGCCGTTGCCGGGTATGTTATCCACGCCGCAGGCCAGTAAATTTGGCATCTTGTTCCGGAGCCTATATCGACTCCATGAACGACAGGATCCTGGTGATTCGATCACAGCTTGTTCCGTTCAGGAGGGCTCCATCGCCACCGGGGCCGGAGGAGGGGAGAACTGACGTTGCTGCTTGCTTCCCAAGTGTGTGCGTTGATCAAGGCCCGCTGTATTATTGGATTCCAGGAACGAGTTGGCCTCTTGTGGTGTAGTGAAGGTACAGTATGTCTAGATCCATCCAGAGGTTGAATATGGAGTATTGCTGGGTACGTCAGGGAGAACCTTATGTTCCGCTGATGTAGGGTCTTGCATACCTCAGAGAAGGCCTTCCTTTTGCGGCTAACCTCCGCCGAATAGTCGGCAAACAGCAGGAGATTATGCTCTTCGAGTCGGAGGTTCGCTGTATTGCGGTAGGCCTTAAGAATGTCAGATTTATCCACATAGGACAAGTATTTGACAATCACCGGACGAGCGCGAGATTATTTTTGTTGTGGTGGGCCTAGCCGATGTGCTCTCTCCACTACACATTTATGAGCGAGCCCCAACTTGTCCGGAAGAACATGTGAGCATAGGTTCGGCAGTTCCGCAGGCATGTAAGGGTTAGGTAGGCCCACCATGCGGAGGTTGTTCCTCCTGGAGCGGTTTTCCAAATCCTCCAATTTCGCGGAAGTTGACCGCTGTTGCTGGGTAAGTGCACGGACCTGTGAATTGGCAGCCGCCAATTCATCTTCCAGTAGAGAGACCCTGTTTTCCACCTCCGTTACACGGCGGGTCTGTGCAAGAATGTCTTGGCGTAAGGATTGCATACCTTTAGTGATCGCTGCTTCCACCGCCGCCGTTATAGATGCCTGGATAGTAGGCTTCAACTATTTGGCCACAGCAGCGGCGATTTTGGCCAAGTCCCTGGGGGACCCTGGGTCTGGGATTCATTCGGCATCCGAGTCAAGTGGAGAGTCTGGTTGGGAGGCCTCCATAGCCTCAAGTAAAGTTTGCGCGCCCTTTTTCCCAGTCCCATAGTCCTCCCGTGGCGTGCCGCAGGATCGTTCAATAAATGTGTCCATCTTTGAGGGGTTCGAGTTGCTATGCTTCTCGCCCTGTGATATAGCTCAGTGGCAGCTCTGAAGACCGGAGCTCCTCACATGTGCGACTCTCCTGGCAGGCGCCGGAACCGGAAGTTCCAAACTATTGTATTTTGAGGATATCCACACTTAAAGAAAATAGCTAACTGGACACTTAAAGAAGTTAAAATTTGTATACTTTTTTTATTAGAAACTCCTTACATGAAAATAAATGTTAGATATTTACATATGTAAAATAGGAACTACTAACAAAACAGGATATAATATACATATATATCCTGTTTTGTTATTATGTCCTATTTTTATATATAATATATATATTTACTCACATGCGCACACACGCGCAAGCACGTGTGCAATATTAATCTACCTATCAGTGCCAATGATAAATAGTAGCACCTTATAAAAATGCTTTCATTTACAATATGGAACCTCATGTCTCAACTATTGCATATGCTTTAAACAATATGATTTGTATTAATAGTGGGGATCTTCAACTGGGGAGATTACAAAAGTGTCTAGTTTTATCTGTTATTTCACATACTTTGACCTTTAACTTACAGTTTCCTGCATTTATATGTGTTTCTTGGAGAACTATCATTGCATCTACAGTATATTCTGAAACTCACCCTAAAATATCCACATTGCATTAGATGGTGACAGTTATGTTTTTTAATAGAGGTTCCTTACATTTGTTTCACTTTCAAAATCAGCTCACATTTTAGCCTGATAGCAGTATTTGATGAATGGACCTCTGAAGGTGGTAGAAGCAATGCTGCTTATCCATTTTTTTTATTAGAAAAAACTGTATTCTCTGTTTTGGATGTCACATAGCAGTACCACATTAACTTGTTCAAGAAGTGGACACATATCTACAGTCATTACTATGTATTATGTTTTTTTATGTTCTGTACTATCAGAGCAAAAAACATAAGCTTAGCATTAATCTCATATAATGCATAATACTTTGTTGTTGAGGTAGGAAAAGAGTGATTGCTTTACTAAATGTCATGCGCTTTCTAGTTCAGAGATACATAGTTGTGACCTACAACATATCAAAATCAATAAACCACTGCCCTTTATTTGAAAGGAGTAGAGCAATACTGTGAATTAGCCTTCATCAGCTAGTCAACTTTCAGGCTAGGCTCACACCTCAGCGATCTATGACCGCATGGCAATTGTGCACAGAACCGCGTGTGCTTTGCCGGGTGGTCACGGAATCACCCCCACTGCTGATCCCGCTGGCGGTGCCATTATTTTGTAATGGCACCCCTCATTGGGAGTGGATCTCGCAGTTTCCCTCCAGGATTCCGCCCATGCAATTGAACATGATTGAAGATAAAAAAAGCTAAAAAAAGCAGTGCATTGTGTGTCACAAATAAAAGGTACTTGTACCTTTTTTCAGCGATAGCCCCGTGGAGTAACCCTATTGAAATCAATGGGGCCGCGTGTGCACTAGCACTCGATCGCGCGTCCCGGTATCGCTCAGGTCTGAACACAGTCACAGAAGTCTAGTGAAAGTAAATTAGTGAAATATGATTTCTGATTGGTTCCTTGTGTTAAGCTACGTATAGACATTAGATGAAAGACGACCACTTTTGACCACATTTCCTTCAATAAAGTGGGGTTTGTAAAGCTAAGTGTAGGCAAGCATATTTCTCACATAGAATTATGGTTTTTTAGAGATCCCTGTTTTGTTGTGACTGCAAAAGGGCTGGATAGGGTTGCTGCCTAGCTGATATTTTAGTTATCCTGTCCATTAATAATGGGACTTATTTAAATGTTATCAATAGGGACGAACTTAGAAAGCCATCATTCTTTCATAAAAAGGTGTAAAACCTTATTGACTGACTAGGGTGACATTTGCAGGCAACAAGCTAACAGAGACAGAATAATTCAGTTTTCAGTAGAAATATTTGCTAAACAGTTGCAGAAATTCTTAAATGATAATGACCACTGTGTTAATTAACCCAGCAATGTCACATGGGGGTGGGGATAAAGTCTAAAGTCTACAGCCCCCAGTAAGCTCCAAATACAATTTGAAGCCTACACTGCTGCTTTTCATGGGCAAAATGTAGACACGTAAACAGCTGTTGGGTTGGTATAGGTAAAGCACAGGTAAACATGATGCAAAGAGCAATGCCTATCTTAACCAGTCAGATTTCAGTTTTCTACTGTTCAGAATAGTCTGACCAGCGAAACCGGTTTTCTAATTGGTTGCTTATGGTTACTGAATTCTACATTGTGATTTTTGTCTTAAAGAGACACTGGAGTTGATTTATTAAAGGCAACTAAGCTATTAACTTTCTGAGGGAATTTTCCCCTAATTTTTAGGCTCAGTTGTCAGCATGGAGATGCTACTATGATTGATTAGCCTGAGCACTGTCACATAGGAAAACTCATATGCACACGTCAGTAATATAACTGCTTGGGATGATCTATCTGAAGAAACGTTCACTTTAAATGGACACAGTTATGTTTCTCTTTAACTGAAGGTCTTTGTGGTGTGTTCATTAATAATCCTCTAGGATTCTGCCAGTTGCAATAAATGGATAAAATCAGACATGGCGCAGGCATTGGACTTAAAATCTCTGTAATCATTCCAAGACTGGCTTTTGTAAAATAGTATTCTAATGAAGTCTTTTTTCAAAATGAAAATGTATGGTTCAATCTAAGCACTTCACAATGATTTACAGTCTCCTCGGCCTGCAAATGGAACAAAATCTATTAAAACACATGTCTTTGATTCGTCTTGCCTTTCTGTGACGTCATGTTAACCACAACTGTATGTTTATGTGCTTTTCCTGCAAATTGTTTTCCATGTCAATGTGTGAGCCATTTTGCTATCTCAAATCATTTACCTATGTGGAAAAGTGATCTATAAAATGCACATTTATAGCCTCCCAGGCAGCCCCTTTTATGCACTGTGCCTTCATTCTCGGATCGCTGATGTGATAGCGGCCATGTAATTAACATGCCAGCCACATTAACAGCTGCCTGAAAAATGTGTCTTTTTATCACACTGTGGTTTCTCAGGTGATTCCTGGCAAAGTATTCAGCCTCTATCTCTCTCCATCTTATTTCTCCAACCATCCTCACTCTTCTCCCAGATTGCCTCTTCTTGTTACTGTTTCTCAAAAATTAATGACCTAAAACAAGGACAAACAAAGACATAACAGATCATTCCAGGAAGAGAGAAAAGACCAGATCAGATAAGAGAGACAGAGCTAGAGGAGGAATTTGAATATATTTAGTACGCATTGCATAATCATTATGTACAAGGTCTGAAAAATGGACTTGTGATAACCCTTTGTGGGCTGCTTTATGTATTTATTGTGATTAATTTACTGTGTATATAAAATTAAAGTTCACTAAAAATGAACCTTAACATTTACCAAAATGTATGTACTAGTGTCAATTTATAAATGAATACAAATTAGGCATATTGTAGTACATGTGCTTGTGTTCAAATAATTTGCTTTGTGCTGGAGGAGAACCCTGAATCCTAGCCAAAGCTGTTGTACACAGGACCTTGACTTCTCTCCTAATTGAGATGAAGTCCTGCTCCTCATGGCTCTCAGTCCTACCAAAGGTCATTCAGCCACTGAGGTGCTGGCATTTGGCAGCTGAATTCTAGAGAGTGGGTCATAGCAGTAGGCATGTGCACCGGCAAAAAAATTTGTTTAATTTCTATTAGTTAAGCATCGTATTCTCTAGGTTAGAATGATTCGTTTTCAGAATAATTAGTTATTTCGGCAACATTAGTTATTCGTTATGCCACATCTGTTTGTAATTTCGGTTGGTTGTTCGTTATCACATACAATTTGTTATTTTGGAAGACTGGCTATCTATAGATAGTGGACAAGTTGTCTGAAATTCAATTCGGTTCGGGATTCAGATTTTAATGATATGAATTTTCAGATGGTACAATTTTTTTTCCAACCACATTTAATGCCCTAATAGTTCATGTGTTCACCGAACTGTTGTTAGACTCGAACATCGAGCCCATCCCTAATTCGGATTTATCCGAATAACGTAAATTAGTCTGCATTACGAATCATAATGCAACAAAATCGCACATGTCTACATAACAGTATGAGGAGGCAGGGTGTAACCTTGAAAGGTCAAAGCCCTGTATAATGCCTCCTCCCCCAGATACAAAGGAACTGTTTTGAAACCAAAGGCAGAGGGGGTGATTTATAAAAACTGGAGGAGACAGAACCTGGAGCAGTTGTTCACGGGAACCAATCAGCTTCTCTCTTTAGTCTGTTAGTTTTGAAAATGAAAGATAGAAGCTGATTGGTTAATGTGCACAACTGCTCCATATTCTGTCTGCTCCAGTTTTGATACATTTCCCCCAGATAATTTTTTAGACTACAGGGTGCCTGCATTTTACCATTAATGTTAGTTTATATACTTTGGTGCGCATAACAGAGTTATCATCAAGGGACTTATGCACTCAAAGGCGTGTGCCTCATATAGAATGACACCCCTTTATAATAACTGCCACAAGTCTGCAGACCTGGGAATATAGGAGCAAAATCCCCAAGAAATACAGCAAGCCATTGAGTGACTTAAAGCAGAACTAAAATCACATTTCAGAAAATGCTAGCAGGCTTGTTTTATCTTAATGGCAGAAGAGAATATGGGGTTGATTTACTAAAGGCAAATAGGTTGTGCACTTTGCAAGGGGAATTTCCCTTTGTTATTGAATGAGGTGACATTCTGCTGACGACTTCCTGTATTCAATCACATACAAGCAGATAAATATATATATATAGATATATATAGATATAGATAGATCTATATAGAT
>NW_017306371.1:393645-402149 GCF_000935625.1 Nanorana parkeri | reverse complement strand
CACCTATATATATATATATATATATATTATTGTCCTTGCATGTGATTAGGTATTCTTTGCAAAGTTAATTTTCACCACATTCACTAAGCTAAGAGAAAATTCCCTTGAAAAGTGAACAGCCTATTTGTAAATCCTTTTAGTTAAATTAACCCCTACAGTATGTATGTAGTACTAACTTACTACTCAGCTCTGCTGGAAAATGCTTAACTGTTTACATGAGTCTCTCCCCTGCCATAGCTTAGATTTTAATATGATCTATCCGCAGTTTCATTTCATCCTATAGGGGTCTATTTATAAACCCCTTTGGCCCTGTTTCTTTATAAAGGAATGCACGGTAGTTTTCGTTTTTTTTTTTCATGTAATATCACATTATAGCCACTAGAAGATGCTGAAGAGCATAGGAAATAAATACTAATTTCCTATGCTTTTTTAGCTCCATCTAGTATCAATATTACATGAAAACATTCAATAACTCATTCCACTTGTAAAGAAAAAAAATAGAGAATGTTTTTTTGGCATACATTCGCATAGAGCTAACTTTCAAATGGTGAATGGCCCTGACAATTTTTTGTAAACACACCCCATAGCGTTTTGTATGATTTTTGTTATTATTATTATACAGGATTTATATAGCGCCAACAGTTTGCGCAGCACTTTACAATATAAGGAAGACATTACAATCACAATACAATTCAAGACAAGATGGTAAGGAGGGCCCTGCCGTGAGAGCTTACAATCTAAAAAGGAGGGGCAACTGATACATGAGGAGGTAGCTGTGTGGGGATGAATTGATTAAGAAAGTGATAGTTCAGTGGTTATATTGAGACGGAGATAGGCTTCCCTGAAGAGATGAGTCTTTTATAAAAGACTAACCAACATATTTCCTGAAGGCTGATTCACTGCTACTAAGCGGAACTCCAGGGATGCTGCCAAATACAGAAACAACATACATACTGTATAAGGGAGCTGTTTTCTCTCTCTACCCAGTTCTGAGATTTACACATCTCTCCCACACAGCACAGACTTGTCTGTGTGATTTTGTGTTGTTGCTGCAGTTAAATAAGATATATAGGCCTCCCTCCCATCCCCATTCTGTGGGTGGACAGAGACTGAGAAATGAGCTCATCAGTGCTTTCAGTCTGCTCTCGCCTCCCAT
Organism: Nanorana parkeri; assembly: GCF_000935625.1. Lineage (NCBI taxonomy): Eukaryota > Metazoa > Chordata > Amphibia > Anura > Dicroglossidae > Nanorana > Nanorana parkeri. Next base: position 400,993 of record NW_017306371.1, on the reverse strand, counting down.
CAGCATGCAGCTTATACAATTGATTGACTCCTTGTGCTGCTCCTTCCTCACCAGTATGAGCTCTGCTGTACAGGGACTGTAAAAGGTTATGCATAGTCATATTCAGGTTCTTACACTGCTTCACTTTAAAAAATATGTTTAAGGTTGTGTAAGTGGCTATAGGGCTGCATCATGTTTGTATCTATCTACCTGGAGAATAAAAAAAAAAAAATACCCTTGCAGTGCAGCTACCCCCCGCACTGCGAGGCTTAAGTACTCATGGCGGTTAGCGCTCATCTCTCTCCCTCTTCGCTCCGTCTGTGGAATGTTCCTCTGGGTCCTCCCATCTAATGCAAGTCTATGGACGTGAGAGCCGCTGGAGCTCAGGGGAGAGCGAGGATCAGGTAAGTATAACTGCTTTATTTGATCCCCTAGACCAGGGGTAGGCAACCTTGGCTCTCCAGTTGTGCTGAAACTAGAATTCCCATCATGCTTCTGCCTCTGGGAGTCATGCCTGTGGCTTGCAGTGCCTTATGGGATTTGTAGTTTCAGCACAGCTGGAGAGCCAAGGTTGCCTACCCCTGACCTAATCAAAAGGAGCACTTAACCCTTGCAATGCGGGGGTAGCCCCACTGCAAAGGTAAGTTTTCTAAATTCCTGGAGTTCTTTTCAACTGCAGAAATGTTATCTCTCCAAAGCTAGCCATACACATTCCAATCTGACTGTGCAATCTCTTTTTGTGCAAGGGCCTGTGTGATTAGATAGAGATCCTTTAGGTAAGACCTTACATTGCATATTTGTTCATTTTAGATCGTACTGCGTATGTCAGACTTAATGGGAAACTCGATCTTCTTTTTTTGTTTTTGAACATTTTGGAACTCTTTTAGCTAATTATATTTAGTGCAATTGTTTCTTCATGCTTGATGAATATTTTGTCAAGTTTACAAAATAAGTAAGCTTAATAGCATAACTATCTAATGTGTGACCCAAGGTTCCAAGAACGGATGCTCACATAGTGCCGGGAAGCTGTATCTTTCCTGTATTGCTGGAACTAAATAGCTTTTAATGTGGAACGGTAACAGCTAAGGTTCGGCAAATCACTGTTTGTAAGCTCTTGCATTATAGAACCTGTGAAGTTTTTTTTTTTTCCAAACCCTTCATAGGTTCTGTAATACATGAGCTTTGAGATGGCAAAAGTAGCCTCTTCAGAAACAGCGTCTAAGGGAAAGACTTTGTGGTCTCAGAGCTGATTTATTACATCTATGAAGTTTCATGAAGACTTTTATCCCAGCCACATAAAAGCAAATGCAATGCAGAGAAAAAAAAAAGGTTTACAATGGATAAATGGTTTGATAATGGTTTTATCCAGGCACAGCCTTTTCAGACGGTAGAGTATTTTGAAAGTGGAATATGCAGACTCATTTATAATGTGCTTAAGCCTATGTTATAGTTGAAGTGTGGGAAAAAAAATACATTAATCTGAGCACTGGCACCTGCAGGATTTAGGAAGGAAATGCATGGCTGGCATTTGATTAGGACAAAGTGACAGACTTTCTCAAAGAAGAACTCCGGTCAAAACCTTATTTAACCCTGGCAGTGGGGCTACCCCCACACTGCAAGGGTTAACTGCTCATTTTGGCCTACAGAGGAAAATAACAAAGATATACTCACCCGATGCTCTGAGCCAGCCAGCTGTGACAGCGCTCTCTCCTGCCTGTCTCCTCCTCCGCTCCAATACTATTCCCCTCGGCGTCCACATGTTCTATACACTGTGTATAGAATGTGATGACTCAGGGACTTTAGACCGCTGCATTGGAGGAGGAGCAATTCTTCGTCTTGGACGATAGGGTGAGTAAACGTTCTTCTTTTCCTCCTTAGACCAAAACGAGCAGTTTACTCTTTCAATGCTGTGGTAGATCCCACTGCAAGGGATAATACAAGTTTTGCCTAGAGTTCTGCTTTATTAACACTCCCTCCTGATGATACTCACCTTCCTCGCTCTTCAACGCCACTCTGTCTGTCAGAGCCCTTGGAAATACCAGGTGCTTTCAGGTATAGGGGAGCATTAGACCTTTGGTGCTTCCTCTGAGGATGAAGGTTCGGTCCTGAGTAACTAAATAACCATGTATAAGCTCTAACACAGATAGACATGGAGTTGACACAGGGATCAGACTCAGGGTTCCTGCAGGTAAACAGGTCAGCAAGGGAGTGTAGGGCATGTACTTTAAGTATCGGTGGGTGGATGACCTATCAAAGCACTTATTCCTAAGTGTCAAATTAATTTGAAGTATATCTATAGCCAAAACATTTGTGGATAAAGTGTGGAATAGTTAATACACCTGTCAAGTTTTTATTTTAGTGTGCATCCCCAATGGGGAGATGAACCCTCTCTAACAGTTCTGGTGGCCGTTGTCACTAGGACAGTAAGAAATTAAAAATCCAAAATGTTAGTTATTACTAGAACATGAGGAAAGGGCAACTGCCAAACGCTTAATATACACATATCAATGTGACCCTACTATCTTTGTATAATCAACTTTAAATTGAACAAAACCATGTAATATGAGGACCTACCTAAACTATCCAATCAATGTACTTCCAATCAGGTAGGCCCTTGAACTACACAGTTGTTGTTAGATCTAAAGGTGATTGTACAGTTACTTTGTAATAAGTGTGGAGAGCTCAAGAGGGATTTCCTCTCACTTTGGAAACATTTTTACTTACTTCCTATTGTGTCTCTGGGACAGGAAGTGAGGGAAATCTCCCTAGCACAATGCTGTGACTCTACTTTTGCAGTATACATTGTATATAGCAGCACTGATTTTGGTTTGTGTTTTAAACCAATGGGATTAATTTATCTGCACCATGTGGTAAAGCAACTAGCAACAAGGGAGAAAAGTGGTCCTGCTGCTCTCAGCAACCAATCGGATTTTATTTCCCAGCGTCTAATCTACCCTGGGAGAATATTAGTTAAAAAGATTGCTTTTCTTCCTAATTTTACAAATATAAAACTGAAGGATTAAACTACAAAACTTTCTTTTTTTTTAACTTCTTGTGCAGCTATGAGGGTGACCCTTGACAAATAGCATCAAAATTAGCATCTTCTGAAAAGCAGTATTTGGTCTTTGTAACAATATCCTAAAAATAGACATCAGCCATTAAATTGTTTCTAAGAAAGGCGCTGCTATCATGCATGTCAATATCATGTCAATACTGCAGGCTGCGTACAAGCTATTTTTATCCCGCTTATGTCAGTAAATGAATCAGAATGAGAATTCAGAGTAGCTAAGGAGGGATTACAGCATGCATTCTTCAATCTCATGCATGCATTAAGAATTTCTATTCACAAGAATATCATTCATATATACAGTTAATGCATATATAATAAAATTACAAAATTGTAATATATGTCGCAGAAATGTTTGTATTTACATCAAACAGAAAGCTTACTCTTTTATACTGCATTTTCTGTTGTGAACTCCATGTAAAAATTTTATTTAAATGTAAGGTTGAAATACATAGTGGCTCATAGTTCTCAGTGATCCCAATCATAAAATGCCACCATCAAAATTTCTCCCTAATTACAAAACTAAATTCTAGAAATCCTTAATGCATTTACAATAATGGTTACATCAAACAAAAATGTCACCTTTGGGTAGAATTGACTTTAACATAAGACATGAAAAAATGAAAAGTCAGTTTATTTAGAATACGAAAAGCTTACCATGCATGAATAACAAGCTAATGGCATAGTCAACACTATCCATAAATGAGGAATAATTCCCTTATTTTGAGGATTTGTAATGGAAGTAAGACATGTAGATACCGTCTTTATTATGAAGACTTTTCTGTGCTTCACACTGGTTTAGCAGCTTCTTGATAGATGTTGACCCATCTTATTATAACCTGTCTAGTTATACTTTCTCATTGCCAGCAAGCCCTAGCAGTTTGGAATAAATGACTATAATATCAGACTGTATCTGTGCTGTGAACCAGCGGCTCTGGATGCATAGTTGGCCCAAGGGTATTAAGGAATATTTTGCATGGCTCCAACCACTATCCTAAAAAAAGGAAAAGACCCATTACTTTGGAGTTTGTAAGGGAAGTGAGACATGTAGCTATCTACTGTTTACAATTATAGGGCCACTTCTGAACTTCAGCATGGTATAAGAGCCTACGGTGGTCACAGGAGCTTATTTTTGAGAACTTCTTTGAAAGTCTCATTATGAATTAGTTCTGATTCTTAACTTAACTCTATAAAAGATCCAACATACTGGATTTGTGCTGCTGTCAGCATAGAGCAAGGACCATGGAGGGTTCTAGAAATTGTCGTGTGACAAGAGTGATCCTGCACTCCAAATATGCTCAATCCCATGTAGTCTTTATTTATCATACAGAGAGGTTTGAAGCATGGACTCCAGCTTTGGGTGTCCTCGCCCACCAGTCTATATCTGACGAAGGGTGGGGATACCCGAAATTGTAGTACATGCTGTATACCTCTCTGTACGGGCATGATAGATAGATAAATAGATATATAGATTGATAGATAGATAGATAGATAGATAGATAGATAGATAGATAGATAGATAGATAGATAGATAGGAAAGTGTGCTGGGTAATTTAGTGTTGAACAAGCAACATGTTGCACTGTGCTGCAAGCAAGTGCATTGAGAATGTGATTTGGGGTGCCATTTAGAATGAATGACAACACATTGCACCAATGCAAATAATGCAGCTGAATAATGTGAATAGGGCCTGCATTTATTTTTTCACTGTAAATACCTGAATTTAACATGGTATAAGCTATTTGCAATCACCTGTATGGCAAAGCTCAAACTGGGAAAAAGAGAAGCAGCATAAGGAGGCAATCAGTTGGAATGCAGTGCTAGCAAGGAACATGCTGATAGGAGAATAAAGCAGAGTGACAAAGGGACAGCAGAGATAAGCTCATCGGTCTGTTTCTTTTCATTCACTCAATAATCACAGGGTGGGAGAGGGACAAGACAGGGCTGTGCTGTGTGGCAGGGCTATGAATATCTTGAGATTGGATGAACAGAAATAAATATGTGCACCTTTATAAAAAAAAACAGCACTTGATCTTTTTAAATGTTATATTCATAAAAAGTATATAAGTGACGTCAGTATTTTTTTTTTTATTCCCACAGGGAATGTACAGCTGTTGCAGTGCTGAGGATCCAAAGGCTATAGACCAACAACTACCAACTTTAAATCATTGCTATCCACCACAAAGAATACCAGCACTTTCAAATTCCATTGCTCCACCTCCACCACCATCTGCACCTTTACCATGTTCCAACTTTTTGCCACGGGAAAGGAGGATAGTTGAGAGGTGGCGTCATGCTCGCAGCCCTAACTGCTACAAAGATGTCTATACTCCAACTCGCTCTGCTCATGACCCCAACAGCAAGGCAGCTCCACCTCGCCATCCACACAAGAACACATTTTCCGATGGCTTTCATAGGTATTATGGTCCTATTGAACCTGAAGGTCTCTCTGATCATCTGGTGGAGTCTGGGCAAGCTTTTAGCAAAGATAAAAATATTTCATCCTGTCAAATGTCACCTCCGACTCAAAGAGACTTCCTGGAAAACCCACCATCTTATTTTGCCATTGTGCGAGAAAAAGATGCTCCAGAACCACCAGGATGGCAGTCAAAAATTTCAAGGGGTCTTTATGAAAATTACCAAGCAGGAAAGGAAAGGACTCCAAAGTCTACAGGTGGGGCACGGGGTAGTCGAACACCTGAAACAACCGCAAAAAAGTTTGATCACTTAGGAAGTAGTTACCAGAAGAACACATGTGAAATGGAATGTGAGGTATATAGTGGTGGAGGTCAAAATGCTAGCACAAATCGTCCTAACAAAGCCAATGTGGAGGTCTGTGATGGAACCCATTATGGTGGTCATTCGAGGTTTACATATGAAGATGAGAGAAGTTGTGGAAGGGATTGTCACCATCGTCGAGAGGAAATGGACATGGAATCCCAACCCTTACTGCACAAAAAATCTAATCGATCTCATATGTGCAGGAGCCATTCTCACCCTCTTGTTATGAGTCCCAATCAAAACAAGTATGCTGATATCTCAGATTCTGATTCAGATGTGTGTGAGAGAGAACCACCATGTGTGAAATCTGACATGGGACACAACTGTTGGTACTCACCAAACTACTTCTGCACATACCCATCTAGAGAACGACAGACCCCCTCTGCACCACGAAAACCGATGAGGTACTGGTCAGTGGATAAGCTTGGTAAATATCGTCAGTTGAGCAAAGATTATCTTCCAGCCACCTGCCACGGTTCTTGCTATTGCAGTAGCTTGGAAGTGTTGCCGCCTCACTGCCACAAGGAGCCAAGATACGTCAGCTGTTCAGATGAAAAGCTTGAAAGGCGATTGGACTGGGAGCACTTACGTGGAGGTCACTGCTCTTACCTTCACCACCATCACCATTCTTGTGACTTAGCCCCCATACATCCTACCTCCCGAAGTTTGGAGGACCTAAGTAGATGCCATCTAAGGTGTCACAGACAAATCTTTTCTCCAGAATGCCAACCTAGATCAAGTCATAGTGGAAACCTTTATAAAAGAAGGGGGTCTGCACACTTCTCTAGCTTGGAGTCTGAAGTATGACAAGAGGAGCAGCCAATTCATTTGAAGACGACCCAAGTTTAATGTTGGGAAATATATGTTCTATATAAGTTAAAACCAAAACTTATGATAAACTCAGATACAGTTATGAAAGACTTCACATTTATGTGGGCCATATTGTTAGATTACAAAACATAACTAGACTTTCCTAAGTAAACACCATAAATATTTTTGGTTGCAAAGTTCAACTTAAGCTTTGCATCATATGGAAGATGTTTTCAAAGAACCATATGTTTATTACCTTCTGGCTGGACCAGCAGAATGTCCCATTTGTAGCCAAGTTGTGGAGAAAGTTACTAAGTTACTGTGGGGAAAAAAACAGGATGGTTCAACCAACATCTCAAAAAGGTCATCTTGAAGGCCACGTAGCCTAATGTTATCATTATGTTTACTCAGTTTACTGGGGACATTGAGATTTGGTGCAAAGGAGCGTAAGGGGTGGAGTAAAATTAAGGAAATTTTAATTGTGGACGCCATTTTATTAGATTCTCCTGCTTTTACTTTTGAGGAAATGTTAAGGGCTTATTTAAACATTTGTAACACTTTTAAGCACACTGCAATAGATACATAAATAGTTGTGACTAGATACTATTAGTATACTTATATAATAATTTAGTCATAGTATTCTTAGATAAACTTTTCTTTTCACTGTTATTTCTCAGCCAAGACAAGAAAAGTAATTTGGCTGCATTGTGCTT
>NW_017306371.1:359755-393592 GCF_000935625.1 Nanorana parkeri | reverse complement strand
AGTTTTTAAAAGACTACCTTTGTCTAGTTTTTGAATGGCAAGTTCCAGTTCTTAATGAAATTGTTTTTTTCTGCTGTGAAACAGCATTTGAGTAGAAATGAGAGATATGGTCATTCATTGTTGTTGTATTCAAAGCCATTAGCCTATTCAGGTAGATTCTATTACTCTTTGCTAGTGGTTCCTAACCAGTGGCTTGTGGAGCCAAATGTGGCTCTTCATTTCCTTTGATGATGCTTATAGCAACCTTTCAGTGGGTACTCAGCACGTCTGTTCAAAAACCTGTGTACTACACACATCGTACAAGGTGCATCCCAGATCGACATTTAATATTTTAATTCAACAGAATCGGTAAACTCTTAACAAACCAATAAGTGCATAGCACCCATTGTACTATATACACAGGTGAAGTGTTGTGCTGGCTCTTTTCCTTTCTGCCTGGAAGAGGGGGTATAAATCCAGTTATGCACTATGCATATGATGCTTGTGTACAGGTTCTGGAGGGGAAAGGACCATTGTCACTTAAGCTGAATACATTCAGCTTCACTGACTCAGAATCAACAACAATACGTGGCCTCATTATTAAAGTGCAGCTTGTCCAGTACACAGGTAGAATATGTCACCTGAATGTGGCACACATAAAGTAGGTGTGATGTACTCCACTGAATGTTTCAAATTCTGTTCAGCAAAGATTTTTAGAGGGCTGTTTTGGCATACCTATCTTAATGTCATGTGGCTTTTAAGCTGACTGATACTGTAGCCTCTGCTCGCAATGGAGACTCAAAATTTGGTATTCCTGCAATTGCTTGCCTACATTATTGTAGGTATCTAAAGCTGCTGGTATAGTGAATATCACCCATTCTTGCACTACATACTTGTATTACATTAAATACAACTGAGCCTGCATTATGCATAACATTTGCACATATTTTCAGTGTAGACTCATTAGATGAGATTGCGTGGAACATTTGACTATTCATAATGAATTGCAGAAAGTTTTGTGCATACACATATCAATCTTATACAAGGTACAGTTTTTACTTGCCAACAGCAATCTATGTAACATCACACACAAGAGCCAATCCATCACTCTGTGTCCACCAATACTATAGCCAATGAATAAACACAAACATTTATGTTGCAGCGGTAATACTAAAAACATGGTTACAGAAACTACTTACAACATTTTTTATATCATTACCTAATATCATGTACTCTTTTAGCACTGTGACCCCATAAGTGCCACAAAATTCAAATCGGATGTCAGGTTTTGAGCATATTTATGATTTTGTAAGAAACTGAATATTTTTTATACTGCTCAAATAAGCAAGCCCACAGATATAAGATAGCTGTCAGATGTTAAGATAACAAAATATTATTTCCTCATGCAACCTTTAAAAAAATGGATTTGTTATATTTTGTAAAAATGGGTGTGTATGTAACACACCAACACCACTGAAGTTAAGCTTATAATTGCACAAACACCAGGCAAATATAAACTATTGTCCCACAATTCTCTCATGAATATTTTTTTTCTTTATTGTGCCAGCCTTTTAAGTGTTTCTTGTTTCCATATATTGTTCAATTTTAATTAGTGCTTGGGATTAATGTATGGGTTAGGTTTGTTAAAGGTTTATATTTTAAGGGCCATGGGGGAGATAAGTGGGGGAGATAAGTGTTAAGGGCTAACTATATGGCTTACTAATGGTGGGGGGTAGTTTTAAGGTCTTCTTTTAGGGGTTAATGGTTAGGGAGGGGGGTTAAGTGTTAAAAGTCCACTTTAGGGATTAGTTTAAAATGCAATTATGTAGGATTAAAGAGAACCTGGACTGTAAAGGCTGAGTCAAAGAGGCTTGCAGAGGGCTAAGAATCAGTCACCAATATTGCCTGTGGTATCCCTGTATCTGATCTTTTCTTATTACTGACTTATCCATGCCTTGTTCTGCACTGTGTCTCTGTATGAAGCCAGCCATCTTGGTGAAGGATCAGGGCTTTGCTGCCTCATGTCAGAGCTGCCCCCCTGATGATTTGTGGACTGATTACTGGTGAGGGAATATTCAGAAAGAAACAAACAAACAATTTGCAGGAAGTATAGACTAGGTGAAGCAGAAGCAGGGAGATCATTACACTGCAGCTTTCTCTCTATCAATAAGAACAGTGAGCACAACAGAACTGACATCACCAGATCACACTCCAAATCCGGGGAGACTAGCAGTCACAGGTATCAGTACCGCTGAAACAGCAGAAAGAAATGCGAGAATATTTTTATAGGGGGTTCTTTATTGCAACAGATACTTTATTAGCTACTTAAACTAAGGATTATTAAAATAGTTACACTACTAGACTTCCAGAATCAAGAACAAATATATCAATGTTTAAAGGTAAGATTCTTAGAATAGGATCTTTGGCTATCTTTGATATGGAAGTCATTATTTGGATATATAGGAAACTGTGATAGTTAAAAATGGTGAAGGCGGTTTTTAGCTTCTAAGTAGAGGTAAGGAGAATGTGGCGTTCAGATGGTAAACCTTAGTGCAGATTTGATGGGGCTTTTCTTTCACTAGAGTCTATGCTGAACAAGTTCTTATCAAAGGCAGTTTGTAGATTTCTGAAACCCTATCCATTGCCTGTGATAAAAGAATGCAGCATGGTGTCTGAATACAATGCATTTTCATTTGTGGTCTATGCCATGTATCCATTTACTTCCTTGAACTAACAGCTACTGGCACCAAAAAGCCTATTTAGTCTGGGGTATGGGGAGCCTGATCAAAGATACTCATTCTTGCCAAATGCATTCTCTATGATTTACAAGAGGCAACCAAGCAGTACGGTACTGATGCTAAATCATTAGATTTATCTTATCCATCTCCCTTCCCTGCCTAGTTCTGCATATTTTGGAAAATGGTTATTTCCTATTTTTGGGGGAACCAGGTTGTTCTGCTCACTCAAAATACTTTGAGCTATACAAACACTTACATTATTCACAAGACAGCCAAGTGAATTTTTCAGCTGAAGTGAAATGGGCCGAACGCTGTTCGGGTATTCACTTCTGGCTTGTACGGCTGATTTCAGCCGTACAGCAGCTAAAATCAGCCGTACATCAGCTGCCCTCAGTTAGCTGAATATGCTCTGCATGTTCGGCTGAGCCGAAGTGCAGAAGGACTTCGACTCGGCCAATCCAACATCTGGATCAGCTGAGCTGAAGCTCCGCAGCTCACTCGCTGCTGTTTGCCCCAATCTCATAGGGGCCGAACGGGAGTGAGTGAATACCCAAATGCCACTGAGCGGCATTCGGCTTGGCTATTCTGCTCAGTACCTCCAAGGTACTGAGCAGAATAGAAAAGAAGTGACAAGAATGTGAAACAAGTTGCAAAATTTAAAAAATTATAAAAAATAGGAAAATTTTAAAAAAATAAACAAAACTATTTTAAAGAAAATGTAAAAAAAAATTAAAAACCAATTAGGCGGAGCTAAAAGTGAGAGCCCAACTGTTTCCTATTGGCCGGCACCTGCCAGAGTCTTCTAGCAGGTCCCGGCCAATGAACAACAACTGGGCGGAGTCGGTCGTGATGCCAAGGCCGGCTCCGCCCAGTTGTTATTGTTTAATGAGAAATCAGTGTCCCCAGGTAATTTGGGGATGCTGATCTGTCATTTTCAACTGCCCAGCTGTCATTTGCGTGGAGTTCGGTCGGCTTTGGCCGACCTTTCTCCACGCTTCGGCTGTCACTTCGGTTAAGTTGAGCCAAAGCATATGCCTTCGGCTCGGCTCCCTTCGACTGATGTACGGGCTATTGTGAATAGCCCATACAGCAGCCCTTTGGTTTGACTGAACCGAAGGGCAGAGGTGGCCGAAGAGAGTCGAAGGATCAGCCAAAGCTGGGGCTGGATCCTTCGATTTTTTAGTGAATAACCCTCTTACTGTTTGGCAGCATAGTCCTGGGGGAGAGGAGCTATGGAAGGGTGATTCACAGAAATGGGTGTGTATGTATAAAGTTTACACATTACATTAGAAGTGCATGCACTCACAGGACTTGGCACAAAGAGTATCCATGAGAAAATACTTTTCTAATAGCCAACCAATGTTTCATGGAATGCAACCCACCTTACTCAAGGCTTACACATTATGGGCACAGTTTGAAATTGCCCCAGTTTCAGATTTGTTAAAATGTTGGCAGTCTGTATTATTTAAGGCATCTAAGATGGCTGGCTTCTAGCTACAACAGCTTAGACCTTTTCCAAAAGTTATATTAGAAATATACTAATGTGTTGATGCTTCATGTAAATATTTTTTTGTTTAAAAGTGGTACAGCTGGTTTAACCAGGTATATTTTACAATATGTCCAGCTACATCTTAAAATGACACAAAGCCAATCATTCATCTTCCTCAATCCAATATAAACCATTGCTAAATGAAACCCTGAGTCCAAAATCTAGGAAAAATATCATAAATATGTCATGCACTTGATATATATCATAAGTATATCATCCTTTCTAGTTACATATGTTTAAATGCAAGCATATAGTAGCTATAATTCAAACCAAACTAATGCCTGTGATTTTGACAATCAGTATAGTATTTATGTGTTTCATTGCCAAGGCAAATATTTATGTCATCTGTTTGATTAGTTAGGGATCCAGTGCAGAACTTGAAACAGGACCCCCACCCCCAGTCCACCTATGCAGAGGACACAAAGAGAGAGATCCTGTAATATGGTGCAAGTCAAGAGCACAGGGAAGTGACACTTCTCCATGAGTCCCCTGCTTTGATTATGTGATCAAATAAGTGCAGGGGATGCACAGAGAAAAATCACTGCCTTGTGCTCTGGCTACATATTGCTTCCCTCTACATAATGAATAGTAAGTGTAACACATTACAGGCCAGAAGGGTGGCTGAAAATGATCCAGGCCCCTGCATCTGGTGTCTTCTGCTCTGACCGCAGCCCCTACTCCACTGGTGGTTATCTTTTGACTTCTGCAGACACCCCAGAGAAATAAATCTTTCAAAATTGTTCTAGCCTATTGGTTGTTAGATTTTTCTCAACCAGGTAACTCATTTTCTCCTCTTTTACATACATATCCAGCATGTATATAATCTTGTTTGAGGGGCCGTTCGCTCAGTTGAAACACAGTTCACATGCCTTGATTTTCACTTTTGTGTATCTTTGGCCAGCACATAAAGCAAGCCCATTTTTAGACACCTGTAACCAGTGCAACTAGAACGTGTGCCCAAAATCGGCATATATTTCAGAAGAAGTTGGGGAATGAGATCTTTTTTATTCTTTTACTATTTGTTTCCATTACAAAAAAAATAGCTTGTCAAATTACGGGTTTCTGCTTCAGACCAAAAGAGAAACCTTAATCTGACTCCATGTAGTATTACCAGTGAAACTGTAATTACAGTGTAACATTACATCATGCCCTTGCCAACATATTTTCTAAAACACCATAAACAACTTTATTTACAGGTTTATTCATTATAGGGTGAAGAGTTTTTCCAAATCAGCTATTTTGGCCTTGATTTTTCATCTGGTCAATGGCCTGGTACATATGTTTAGTTGGAATTTAAGCACATTTTTCATTTTTACTTACATGAAAAGTGAAATACAGATATAGCAGCAATAGTTCAAAATGTAGCTGAAAATGTCACTTCATGAAAGTAACCCTCACCATTTTTTCATAATATACTGAAGGTGATGTTATCGGTATTACTGTACTATATTTTAAATGTCACTCATGTTTTCAACATCTATCAAATGTAATTTAAGAAAGGCTTGCCACATATTTCTTGCCAGCTCAGACTAACTGGTAAGAAGCATAAACCTAAATTACAGTTATCAACAAAAAATTGTTGGAAATGACACTTGCTCTAATTTAAAAATGCCTTGTTGACACAATTTTGTTCATACTACAGAGGCAATGATTTAGGTGATGAAAAGGGACAAATCAGTACATATCCAGTATATAGCTTTCGATTAATATTATTATTATATACAAGATTTATATAGCGCCAACAGTTTGTGCAGTGCTTGCTTTACAACATATGTGATGGCAGCACAAGTACAATACAATACAAAAAGTTTAGAGGACTCTGCTCATGAGAGCTTACAATCTACTGTACAAGGAGGTGCACATTATAAGGTTAGCAGGTAATAACTGTGGGGGATGAGCTGATTGAAGGAGTAGATGTACAATTGTTAGGAGGATTTTGAATGTTATGCATTGTCCTACTGGAAGCCAGTGGAGGGATTGGCAAAGAGGGTTGGTGGCCACTGTAAAGTTGGTAAGGTAGATGAATATGGCAGCAGCATTCATGATAGACTGGAAGAGGGATAGCCTGTTTAGAGGTAGGCAAACAAGAAGGGAGTTGCAGTAGTCAAGGCGAGAGATGAAGAGATAATTAATTAGTAGCAGGTGTCATTTGTTAAGCATCTGCTTCTCACCTACTAAGTACTAGCATCATCCAGGCTGACCAGTATATTGATATAATTTATAGGTACTTGGGGTGTTTTTATTATACTTTTCTTTTTTATAGGAGTCCTGGATCAGACATTGTATAAGGACCTCACCCAGCCGCCAATGTACCTCTTCAGCTACAGTGACTTAAATAGTGATAAACTCCTTGCTAAAACCAGCAAACAATAAAATACTATTAACACAAGTGCAAGTGGAAGCAGGGCAGGGCTAAATCTGCCAGCCTCCTGTACAGCACCCCAGACCTGCATACAAATTGTTGATCACATCAGAAAGTTGGCACCAGCTTCTGCCCCTTTTTTACATTGTGTGACCAAGTATTTTTAAAGGATCATCCAACGTACAAATCAGAACTGGTTAAGATGTAACACTGAGATTCCTAACACACTGAGATTGTATGTATGTATGAATTGTATGCTTGTTATCAATTTACATTTACAACTTTATCGATTAACTTCTATCAGGCATAACAGTTCAACAGGGTAGGGTTTCTTCAGATAATTTCTAGGTTGCATAAGGCAGTATCACAGACACTATCCCCAGCCAGCAGTAACAAACTTCAATCAATCTCAAGTGCCAACTGCTCCTGTAACAATGGTGAAACAGTACAAAGATCGAAATTCAGTATCCACCACAGCAGGAGTAAATAAGTTGATGTAGGAACTTTGTTTTGTGCCCATAGAGGATGCTGCTTCAGATAAAAATGTAAAGACCTTGCCTTATAACTGATGTGGCCGTGGGTGCTTCAAGCTGAAATGTGGACATGCATACAGGAACTGCAGCATTAACCCTAGTCTACTTTGCTGCACATATATATTATTTGTGTGGAACACTGCTGCAATTATTTTTAAGACTTTAAATATTCCCTAAGTTTTCTGAGTTTTTATTTAAGCTAAACAGCCTTTGAACATCTAAAAGGAACACATGAAAAATACTCAAATGGTACTTTACCTTATTGAAAAGTGAAGGGAACACATGTTCTCTGAGGTAGAGTAAAGACCTTTTGTGAACCATCCCTAGTAAAAGCACCTTTGGTAGCCTATACATCTGCGTCTTTTTATTTGTACCTATTGTTTCTCCTAAAAATGCATGGTAAAATTGCAAGCATCAAAGAGGTTTGCATTTCTTTTTAGTTTTCATGATAAGAAACAGTTCCCTTGAGGTGAACTGCATATGTTTCAAAGATTTTAGAAAATTTTAGCATACACTTCTCTTTTGTGAAAAAAAATGCTGTTTGTTTTATCATAGCTTTTCTCATTTGGATGATCAGCTTTTATTGTAAATACCTGCAAAAATCTAATTGTTCTAATTAGGACAGCCGTTATTTCGGCATCCCTTTTGAAGTGGATCAATCTGGTAGAATAATGAAACTCCAATTGAATTGAATACCTGACTAAGTGACCCATGTCATTCCTCTTGCTTTCCCATTTAAAAGTAAATGTGCTTACAAGCTGTAGTATGTTCTTTATGACTACCTGTCTAATGTTGCAGCTGTCTAGAAATCCCTAGATCTTCTCAAATTTGCTTGCAAAAGTGAAAATACACTTTAAGTTGCCTGTTTTCCTAGATTCTTAACAAATACATGTACAATGCATCCACTGGAGTGTCAGGTTTTCTGACTTTCCTGATATTAGCCACTGGTTAGTATTTGAACTAATCTTTGCACAAAAAAAACATAGGATATATGTTTTGCATAGTCTCTTGACTGCAAATTGTTACATATTTGAATACTTAAAAAACTCAGCCTGTATTGATGTCTGCATCGTTTTATAAAACAGAAAAAAATAATTTTGAAAAAAACTTAGACACAGGTTTTTTTTTTGTATTTGCCTGAATGGGCAAAGTGTCAGAGTCTCTTTACACTCCTGAAAGGGTATATTAAAGCTTCAAAAAAAATGTAAGCTGGTCTAGAAGTCAGTAACTCATTGGTGAGGAGAAGAAGCTAGCTTGCATAAAAAGCAAATGGTATGTCATGAATGTCAGTCGAAGCATACCAAGGACAGCAGGTGCACTCCTAGACAGATTTCCATTGGTCTGTCAGCACTCTTGTAAGAAGTGATACCATTTAAACACCCAGTGCACATGTGGGGCAGCAATAACAGGCACATTTGAAGCCCAACTTGAGCCCATAGTGATCTATGTTTTCTACTGCTATTCAAATATACATTTTCAGAAATTAACTTTCTATATCCAAAGACCAGCTTTCTACTCTCTCGCTCTCTGCTGTTTCTTTCTATATTCTTTTATGGTAGCATTCATATTCTTTATCTGTTATGCACTCTAGCTTTCTTCAGAAATTCCAATAAGGGATGGAACTTGTTTTATAAAAATATAGAGCTGGCTACAGTGTGAATTTAAATGTATGTCCTCCACCTTTTTTAAGTTGTTTTTTTATCTACTAAAGCCAAGCTGCGTAACTAATGCTGTGTATAATCTTTCAGTTTGTTTTAATAAGAAATGCATTGCTGTGAACGGAGAACGTCACATCAATTGTCCCCAAGGTGCCAACTCTACACATCTGTGGACGTTTTGCTCATATTGCCATGAAAATGCTCAGGAACTTCTTGAACTGTCTTGGTTTTCCATGTACTTTTTGTTTTGTAATGAACTCTTATGCGTCTTGCCACAATGCACGCAATGGGATGTAATGGAATTTACATATAGCATCAAGGGCAAAACAGACTTGCTTTTTAAATGTGCCTCAATAACATCCAAGAGAAGCATTCCAATTGGTTGTCATTGCAATCCTCCTTCCCACTCTTCACTTTAATTTGTAAGAACGTTCTGTCTTGTTTAACTTAAGAAATGTCAATGTGCTGTAGATGTATGATTAACACTTTGTGGTTATTAATGTTACTTGTTAATATGTTGGTTATGTTTGTGTTGGGGAATGTGAGAATGATCATGACATATCAAAAGTCTGAATTGTAACATGGTATTTGCCATTAAGCTTCAGAACATTCATAAAGAAGGAACATTTGAGGAGAAAAGCCTTAAAGTGGACCTGCTTTTTGTCTTTTTAGTTTAGCTCAGTGGTACAGCAAACTCTACCTATGCCATCAACATTCTATGAAGAGAAAATGGGACACACCAATGAATTAACATTTTTGATAGTCTGTTGGTATTCTGCAGGGAAGTAAAATAAAAGTGCATTTCAGTCCTTCCTCTATTTCCTAAAAATCCCCACCCATAGACACTAATCCCACCCACCAGCAATAGCTGCCTTTCCTTCTGCTGCAGACACAAGAAATACAAGTTAGGGATGCATATTCTACATCCCTGCATTGTTTTCCAATTGCCATAATGAAGGGGGACAGCTGATGTGCCAGTAGGCAGAGTGAGAACTTGGTCCCATGCTGCCACTATAGGGTTTTCCTGCCACAAAATACTTACCATGCCACTGAACAAGAGCCAATGATTTAGACAGTTCCTAAGATAATGACAGGCTGCAGCTACCACACCATGATAGAAATATTGATTTCATAACCTCCTAAGCTGTAGCTCCTTTTGTGGTGGCACTTATGGAAAATCAGCACAGTAGATCAAACTGGGTGTGGAGCAAAAAAGGACTGTGCTGTATTATTGATATTACATTCTTTAATTTAATAGCTTTCTTTATTGTAAGGAGGCCAAATAAAATGTTCAGGGATTCTGCAACTGCATACAAAGTGGTATTATTATCATACACAGTTTACTTTTTTGTCCCATTTTCTGGGTGTTAGATTAGCTATAAGAGTCCAAAAACGTTATCTGGTATAAAATACTTTGCTACTTCAATTCCCTTTAGTATCTGGAAATAATAAATTGTATAGAAGTTTAATTTTAAATTATAGAAACAGGGTAAAAACACTACTGGGCTCCAGATTAAGTGTTAACATTAGGTATTCAGGCATTAGGTTATCATTGTCAGATCCTACCAAAATCAGTTACCTTTAAAAGAGTGACAGCGTATTCAGGACAGGAAACAGTGAACTGGGTAAGGTATTTCCACTAACAGCCTGTTGTTTTCTAAAGGTAGGAGTTATACTGATTATACCTGCTTTACATATAGACGTGCAATGTAAGCATTGAGGGTACATATCCATGTATTGTACAAAGGAAAGTAAGATCTTTGGTGGTCACATGGGGTAGATAAATAAAAAGTGTCTGCTGCTACAAGTTGCTTTTTCACTACAGAGGATGTCCTCCTACACACAGAGGTTTACAAAATTACAGATCTGTCATTGTATCTGCACTGCTTCACTATGGCAAAGACTCCCATAGTGGAGTTTCAAGCCTCCATAAGCCTGAACTTTAATAAATATGGTATGGTGCTACAAAGCCCTGTCCCTTTCCTGTCAATTACTGTCTTTTTCACCTTTATGCTGCAGCACTGCAGTTGTAAAAAAGCTGTTCCACTATAACATACATATAAAGGCAAGTGAAGCAACTGGCATTCCTACCGTTTGTCAGTATATACTTCCTCCTTATTGTTTAATACCAAACCACCATGTACAATTTATTTTCAACTGAAAGTTGACATCGCAGTATGAAAATCTACAATTTATCCCTAATATATATATGTGGTTCAGATTTGGGAATATATATATATATATATAGATCACATTCTGTATAGAAGTACTGTGGAGCATAGAGATGTGATGAACCCTAAACAGCCATTGGAAAAGCTATCACCCGGGGTAAGCTGGATCTCATTTGAGGGAAACATGTGATGAATTTTGAAAATACTCCTGTACTTCATAAAAAGGAATGGTGTGCAGTAGCGATAACGTGCCATGAATATTAAGACAAATACCCAGATACTTTTACAAAGAGCTTTGTACAGATATAAAATGATTCTGGCTAGCAATGCATGCCTGGAGTTCTGGTTTTTCAACAGCTGAAGGACACCAGGTTGTTTGTATCTGTTTTAGGAATACGTTTTTCAGCGGTGAAGTACTTAAAGAAGAACCATGAGGTGAGTGCTTTTCACTCACCTCATAGTTCTAGCCGACCTGTGACAATGAGACTGTAGGGTGAGCTTAGGGTGACGGGAGGACGCTAGTTTGTGTCCTCCCGTTACCCTAAGGAGAACTATGGGGAAACGCCTTAACCCCATAGTTCTCCTTTAAAGAGTGACTCTACTTTAAAAAAACATTTAAAAAATCTTAAAAAAGAATTTAACATAAATAATTGCTACACAAGCCAATTCATTTTGTAATGTAATGCTATTCAAAATTACCTTTCCATATAAAACTGTAGCCAATATTAGTATTAGTAATTAGTAATATTCTAAACCTGTCAAAATACTTCAATGCAATATGTGGAGTTATGCGGCATTCTGTATGCAGTTGGTGTAAAGAAATGTCACGTACCGCTTTTGTGATTGGCTGACTTATTTTCCCAGAAGTCTGCACTAAGATACAAGTACAATTTTAGGCATCCCTTGAAATAGGAATTACATTTTTGGTGAGATACTCCCTTATATATCCCCAAATCTGAACCACACTTCCATATAGCTTGAGATTTCTCCTTTTCTGGGCAGTTGATATGTAGATTTTCTATCCTGTTTTTTCTGTGGGTAACAATTATAGTTTTCACTACATACTAGGATTGATTATTAAAGGGTAAGATACAGATTAGACTTAATCTGCCAGAGTCTGCACCGACCCTCACAGATGTGCAATCTTATTTCCTATATATCAATTCTATTGCCCAAAATATTTTGAGAAATGTACATTATCATACAGTAATTGCATCAGAGTTACATTAGCTGTATTAACTGAAGTTTTCAGTTTTATTTACACGCTACATTAGATGAAGAACTCTGAGTAGATTATGTAGCAGGGGATACATACTCATGCATACTTATCAACAGCCAATACTATAAGTGCAAATCAGAAGGAAATAAATATTTACTGTATTGTGTCCTTCAGAAGTTGAATATAAATGTTTTTTATGTAACAAGCAAAATAATTTTTGTTGTCCAATGTTTAGAAAGTGTAGTTGTTTTATACCTTGTTGTACGGTTACAAAATTG
The DNA here is from genome assembly GCF_000935625.1 of Nanorana parkeri. Classification (NCBI taxonomy): domain Eukaryota; kingdom Metazoa; phylum Chordata; class Amphibia; order Anura; family Dicroglossidae; genus Nanorana; species Nanorana parkeri. Next base: position 381,105 of record NW_017306371.1, on the reverse strand, counting down.
TGCACATACTGTATGTCATCCAATTAGTGGGACTGGCTGACCTCTCGATTTAGGGCTTTCGTAAAGGTATTTGCTCTGCATAAACCCTCAGAGCTGTAGTAATCTCTATGGCCATACAGTGAAACTCACTGCAAGTAAACCAAACTCAAACTAAATTGTCAATCATCTCTATGGAGACTACACAGAATGTTCACATTGTCAATTAGATTATTATAATCTCTAATATCTATTTAGCTTTTAGACTACATTGTACTCAGAGGCCAGTTAACAGCAGTGGTGAAGGCCATATGTGACATTATTACACTGCGGGAGAAACCTGATGATGTGATAACACTGCTATATTGATGTCATTATTGTCACGTACACGAAAAGCCTCAATATGTGTCCCTATCCATATGGAGATTCCAGTTATTCCTCCATGTAAAAGAGATAATTGAAAACCTCCTTAAACACAGAAGTCCCACGATTAATAATATGGCACTGTGGCGTGGCAGCTCAGGTCCTTCATTGGCTACACTGTCACTAGGTAATGTAGGACAAACACCAGTATGAATGCATCTTAGATGGAGTTTAGTAGATTCAGACCCATTTGTACTGCCAGGATATCCTTCAAATCATAATAAGTGTATGTTTTACTTCTTCTTTGTTAGGACGATGACTATACCTCTGTTGATTTTATTGTTGAAATTCTCACTGCATTTGCATACAAAAATGAAGTGCAATAGGACAATAAAATTGGAGGAGATATCCAAGTAAGATGAGATATTAATGTTTAGCAATACCATGGAACTGACTGCAGTGGCATTTTAATTTAGTAATGTAACAAATGGAGAAGAGGGGGGCACTTTTTAAAGAAAAAAGTCATAGATAATAAAAGAATCAATAAAAGCACTCTAACTACATCCTCGTGTCATGTGTTGTTTTCTTTCATGAATAACATGAATGCAGATCAGTAAAAAACTGCAAGAAAAAAAGTGGTGGTGTTGCCTTCAGCAACTTTAAAATGTACTGTCTATGCTTGAATCATTGACAGCTATAGGAACACGATTTATGTTTGTCTAGTTCTTAGAATTAAATAACAAGATGTTCTATTAGGATTAAGTTCTTCTCTTGATGAATGTGCTCTTTCTATTAAGGTGTCCCGATTTAAAATAATCATATGCATCATTCCTATTATTAGTCACAGCATTGACACATTGGCTACAGGAGTTTATGCTTCCTTCTTTTCAAAGTGCAGACAGAGTTCTGTCCTTATGTGTATGTCTAAGAGCTAAGCTGAATTCTCACCTATATTTTTCCCTGTTTTATTCTTCATTTAAATAAATAGAAATGCATCAAAATGCATCTCAATTCATGCATTAAGGCACACACTGACGTGCGTTGACTTTCGTCTTAATGCATTTCTATTGATGCCAATGGGAAACACATTGAGGAAAAATAGAAATGTGTGAATCCAGCCTAAGGACCATGTCACACAAGTCATTTTGTAGCAGCTACCGAATAACTCTTCTTAATGATTTTGTTGCTAGGAAAAAATAATTGTGATCAATGAAAGGTCTGTGTCACAGAAATCCAAAGTAATTTGTACTTTTTAGATGGTTTATAGCTAGCTACCAAGTAGCTACTGCCAGCTTCATGAGCTACTTATATTATCCAATGCACTGGTAGTTATCATGGCATACCATTGATTTTCTAGTTACATAAAAAAAACATTGTAGTCAATAGCAGTAGCAATTAACCAAATGCGCCTGGTTTACATTCACAGAATGTTCACTACTACTAATCAAAGTATTGAGAACATTAATCTATGGGAACTTATACCGCACATCAAATTTCACCATTTCAAGGATAATAGGCAAGGGATTATCAAACGGTGGGCACTACTATGGGGGACGTATACCAATGCAAAAAAAACATTTTTTTTGCTGCTCAGTGGGGATGCATAGTATGAAACGCTTTTCAATAGGCTGCACATTTCAGAGGGAGAGACCAAGCAGGGGTTATCCTGAAATAAATATTAGAGTGTACGTTTTTTGAGACAAAAGCCAAAAAATAGAGTATTGTTCAGCCAGGCGAACAATGGTTGGGTATGAGCACCTGAAGCAGCTATAAACTCTTTTTGCCTGCCTTGGGAGATTGTGAAAACCAGGGTACTGAAAAAGGAATTGCTGGGCCGCTAAGTTCAGGCCATGTGCCAGGCAAGGCCAGTGTGTGAATTCCCTGCTTAAGGCCCCGTTCCCACTGCGCGATATGCAAATCACGCGTTTGGCGCGCGATTTGCATATTGCGCAATATAGCGAGATTTGCCGCGCGATATCGCGTTCAAGCTTGCACTGAGCAAGCTTGAATCGCGGCTAAATCCGCTCCAAAAAGGGTCCTGCTGTAGCGACACATGACCGCGACAGCAGGACCCTTTGCCCCATTGCAATGCATTGGAGAGCGATATCGCGCGGGAATTACCGTGCGATAAGTCGCTCAATGTGAACGGGGCTTAAGGGTGGACAACAAGATGATGCAATTGTCACACACAACTCCCTCCGCCCAAACAAGATGACATGGGGTTGGCCTGTTCTGGGCTTATCCCCCACAAAGCTGACAGAATAATTGGCCCATTCCCCTGGCATGCCAGCTGAAAAATAGCATGGCAGCATTTTGCTTTTGAGCAGTGTTTAGCCTCTTGGTTACTTGAGTGGACTGGTGGGTCTGGTGACACAGACATGATGGTAACAGAAGATTGCCTAATCATATTACCAGCTATGGCGATAGGTGGATAGATGATGTGATGCATTGGTGCACTAAACAATGTGCTGATTTTGTGCAATAAACAGGACCGCAATAGAATGCAGTGCTGTGTTGCTAACAAAGTGCAACTTTTCCTGTGTCACCAACAAGTTTACACTCGTACAGACCAAAAAAAAAATAATAAAAATAAAACCTCAAACACCAAACCTATACGTGGTAAGATTAAAAAAAGATAAAATACAAAATAAACAAATAAAGATAAAAGATATGTAATTGAATGTGCAGCGCTCCAGGTCACCATATAGTGAATCGACTCAGTCTAACATCATTACCATATACATCAAAAATCTCAAAAGAAGTGCGAATGTGTATAAAACAAATTAAATTACTTGCTATTATAGAACAATCATGCCTCACATATAACAATCAAAATAATATCAACATCTCAAAGGTGCAAAAGGTGTATAAAATTTCTATGAGAATAAATTCAAACATTGAAAAATGTTTCACACATAAAAAATATATAAAAAATCAATCCAAACGTAAAAAAATATATAACATTATAAATTCAATCCAAGCGATACATAAAAGTGAATACAAAATATTCCCATTGATTTATTTATTTGGTTCACCCGATATATCCATAAGCGCAGATCAGATATATCATAAAGATAAAAGATAAACGTGAAAGAAATGTGAAAAAATAAAATAAAATGCCGGGAACAGCAGCTTTACAACAACATAAGCTGACACACAAAAAAAAGTAGTCCTGCAAAAAAAAAAAAGACTGTTGGGTGATGCACACCACTATGCAATTTACAGTAATAGTGTACTGTTTCCATAGAGCATCAATATGGGGGGGAGGTACACTCCACTCTCTCAACCCACCACAGGGAAAATTGAAGATCACTGTGGTAATATACACCACTCTATATAGCCCTCTAGCACTCTACAGTACAGTAACACTAACTGTCTCTCTGCAATCACTTTAGCTGTAACCGCATGTAAATGAAAGATGTTTATTTGCGGAAATTTCATTGGCTACGTCAATGGACTTTTTCAATGAACAACAGACAGATGCATCTAAACACATATACATGTAAATGTGCATTATTTTAAGCATCTAGAAGCATAAACAAAGCATCTAGCCTGACAGATTTTGCAGACAAATCTCTGCATAAAAACACAAGTGGTAAGTGTGAATGAAGTCTAACTCCAAAACACACTGATAAAAGGCTGATGGGAGAGCTGACTTTTATAGTGAGAGGGCTGGCTTGTTAAAATCACATTAATGGCCAGACTATTCCTTCTGACCACAGTTCATGGTGCAATGCAAAGCATTGTGGGGAGTTCATTGTGGCGCTGGGTGAACCAACTAATAAGGTTACCATTTAGGCCAGCTTTGAGCAAACAATGTCCAGGTCCAGCCCTCCATCAGTCCAAACTCAAGCCCTATGCCAAAAGAACAGCGGCAACCATATAGAAAAGCTATAAATCTCTGCTACAAAGTTGTTAGGCATGGCCCTTGAGTATATCCACAGGGGGATTTCAAAGTCTTAATATGAAATGATTTAACTAATTGCTGACTGCCTCCTCAATAGACTAGAATGACACAGGAGATTTTGAGTTGATCAGTCATCCTACTGAAATCATTAGGTAATCACTAGAGGTAGCAATTAATCTAAAGCGATGGAACAAATGGTTTCCTAAGGAGTAGGCTACAAAAGCAGCATGCAGTAGCATTTTGATGTTATCAGTGTCACACCACTGGAACAGTGTGGAGTGTGCTGTCACAATAATGGCATACAAATATGACAGTGCATAGCCACAGATAATATTCATAATAATGGGAAGTGAGAATTGATATAGTTATTTTCCTTAAAGTGACATTAAACCCTCAGATTTTTTAACATAAAACAATACTGTAATGTGTGCCTTACTGTAATCCATGGTTGTTTCCCTTCTCTTTGCTGCTCTTCCTTTTAAATCTGTATCTGTTCTCATGCTCTGCAGAACTTCTGTATTGCAGCATACTGCCTTGTCTCAGGAATGGATACACGGTGTCTGTGTATACATTTGTATAGGCTTGAAACCTGAGACAGCACTACAGGAAGAGGCCCTGAGTTGAAAAGGGAAGTTTTCCCCAAGCATGAGAAGACATGAGGATTTCAAAGGAAGAGCAGAAAAAAGAAGGGAAACAACCATGGATTACAGTAAGGCACACATTACAGTATAGGTTTATGTTAATGTTCTGCCCTTCTTCATGACTTGTAGTTTCTGGCATTGAACTGGCTGACTGTAACATGGCCACATATTAATCTGCTTGCATGCTTGGAAACATTACTATCTCTGACCTTCAAATACCATCTGTTCATTCATCTGCTGTATCCTGTTGTCTGCAACCCTGCTGAGTGCAATAAAGCACTTTGTGGATGAAAATGTGTTTGGTGAGTACAGCTATCTGATAAGGATTGTCCGCAGTGGTTATATCTGCTTATACAGGCCAGGCATAGAGGTCTCACCAAGGGATAAATCGCTAATAAAAGAATCAGAGTCCTAATATGGAGCATTGTGAAATCATATGAGTTTAAGCTATACTACATACTACTTGTCACGCTTGCTTCACAGGGAGCCATTTGTTACTCTTTGCAATGTAATTGCAATGTAATAAACTGACTGCTAGTAGGTGATTAAAGTATTACTGTCCCCACATCCAGGGGTGTGAGACAAGAGCCGCAAGGGAGGCCTCCTCAGCTTATTGGTCATCCACCAGGTACATGATAGGAAGGGTTAAACCATCAGGTTTATATTCTAACTCACAATGGAAATCCCACTTATAACAGTTATATGGACAGTTGTTCCCACTAAAAGATTGTGGATTTCTTTTCACTCTCTGGCTCAGTGACAGTAGTCATCATGATAAAAAGAATTTCTCCGGATAAGACACAGACAGCAATAAAGTCCTGAACACAGGTTCTATCGCATCACCCAACTGGAAAAATAATACAAATTAAACTTTGGCTGGAGTTTTACTTTAATAACACACAACATACAAGCAAATAACATAGTATAACAAACCTGACAGTGTGATAATCTAGCTAAAAGAGCCCTATGACCATGGTACTTTGAGAAAAGAAATACAATAGGGGGGATTCAATAAAGGCTTTGTGATATAATTCTGGTGTCATGATTATATGAAGAGTTCTTGAGCCAAATTCATAAACGGTTTGTGAGAGTTCGTAGTTAATACTGACAAAAAAAATAATCAGGTTTTTCTGCTTGTAACTAGGGCTGGTAATGATTAAAATTTTCGTGTTCGATTAATCAAAATGTTTTAAAATCGATTAATTTCGATTAATTATAACGCACATACAGATCCAACTGCATTGGCCTATACCCATACAGCACAGCAATGAAGTAATGAAATGAACTAGGATCACACTAATCCAGCACGTTATTATTCTGAGTTACCCCATTCAAGCGGCAGGCATATTGAGTGGGGCACTTGAGATTAATAACGTGCTGGATTAGTGTGATCCTAGTTCATTTCATTACTTCATTGCTGTGCTGTATGGGTATAGGCCAATGCCTTGGCTGGCGCTCGTGCAGAACGTTTTTGGGCAATCTCACCGGCCCAAGTGGCTCCGTCGGCTAACGAAGTGGGGAGGAGTCCGGTGACGTCAAGGACATCAACGTCCCCGGACTCCTCCCCCCTTCACTTCGTTAGCCGTCACAGACATCGACGTCACCGGACTCCTCCCCCCTTACCTTCGTTAGCCGACGGAGACACTTGGGGAAGGGGGAGGAGTCCGGTGACGTCGATGTCCGTGACATCACCGGATTGCCGACGGAACTCCCGGAAGCCGACGGAGAGGTGAGTGCTTTCATTAGTGATCAAAATTATTTTAATCGATCAAAAAGTTTAACGATTAATCGAGAAATCAATCTTTAATTTCCACAGCCCTACTTGTAACCCATTTTAATATGTCACTATGACTGTGAGAAATTCAATAACAAATACTGCCATTTAGGAGTTCAGAAAACTGGAGTAAAATGAAGATCAATTTTAAGTGGCTAGGACCCTGCTGGCCCCACAGTTTCATTGCTTGACAGGAAACCCTGTCAGCCCACAGCATCATTGGATGCTGTGACACTGTGGGCTGCGCAAAAAGTACTGCCCTCTGGGGAAACAGTCCCCCCTACCCTCCCCCCCAGACCACCCAGGGGAGAGAAGGCATGACAAAAGTCCCAAAAGGATCCGCAAGATGCACACCAGTCAGCCAAAGCACAATAATATCTCAAAGAGTGACCCCCCCCTCCATAAATAGGGGGTTGTCACAGAGTGTAGACAGATGACAACATGTGTAACAGACAGTACATGAGATAAACAATATCTAAAATGGGATGATATAGAATGCCCATAAATATGCAAGAGGGTTACATTTGATTTTCACAAGGCAGTATAATGTATAATGAAGATTTTGTTCTAAAGAACAATGTGTAGTTATGTATCATGGCAATTGTATTCCATGAGATTCATATACTTTTCATGGGTGCAAAGTATTTGCATAGTCCAATGTAATGAACCATATATGTCATGCAATAAAAAATTAGACCAAATTCTATATGCATTTAACAGGTTCACTGCTGTATCGAGAGAGAGGGCCAGTTCAACTTGCATGTCCCTCTAGCGGGTATTTTTAAATTCATTAATCTACCCCCTGGGAGTTTCTTGCATAGAAAAATGCCCGAAGGGCACAAACATTTCCCGCGCCCATGAAAACCAATTCACTGAAAAAGATATGTTCAAAGATTAAGTATCATGGAATACTCCTAACCAGGGACAGTTCAATCAGATAAGATAGAACAACACAGAATCCGCATAGTTAAATTGACTCAATAGTACAGTGTATTTGAAGCATAAAGAATAAAAAGTTCAGAGCCCGTAAACCAGACCACTTGGAGGGATATACCATGCAGGACCTATGCAGGACCTATAATATCACTCATTGATTCTCTATTTATTATATCAATCATTGTGATTAATTGTTCTTTCCGAATTCACAAAAATTGTTTACAAAAAACTCACTTTCTGGAAGAAACCTAAACCCCAAGGGTTGACTTACTGTCGCCTCTGTAGTGGTTTACACACAACTGAGGTTACCTGGATAAGATTAATAAAGTCAATAAACAGCAACTGTGAAGCAATGTGGAAGAGCCTAGAAAAGGACCCACTAAGAGGCCCGACCCGGTCAAGTATGGAAAGTCACAGGAAGGGCTTGAAGCTATAGGTCTCATTCAAACCGGGAGGTTGTGTAGCCCATAACTTATATATCCATTCTGTCTCTTTTTGTAATATCTTTTTGTCCCAATCACCACCTCGTGCATCCTCCGCTATGCATTCCAATCCAAAGAAGGATAGGGTGGTTGGGTCAAAATTGTGGTATAATCCAACGTGGCGGCTTATTGAGTCATCATTTTGCTGTTGGATGCCAAATAGATGTGATCTTGAATGCGTTTCGAAAAAGATCTAATTGTTTTCCCTACATAGAATGCACCACACTGACATACCATCAGGTATATCACCCCCCTGGTTAGTCAGTCGATATGATCTTTCGGATACCACAATTGGCCATTCGGTAATTTTTTATAAATCTGCCCTGTTTGATTAATTTACAGAGCTTACAATGTTTACAGCTAAAGGTTTCAGTGTGAATTTTCATTCTTGCCTTTCCCTCTGAGTGATGGCTGTGTACCAGTTGGTCAAGTAGGGACCTAGGGCGACGATACACAATTTCTGGTTTTGCTCATATGTACTTAGAAACTATGGGGTCCTGTGACAATAGGTGCCAGTGTTTACCTATTAATATCTGTTTGATTTGGTCAAACTGTTTGGAGTATCGAGTAATTAGTTTCACTGTTGACGGTTGTTGACTCTTACCATGCTGATGGCTGCATGTGTATACTAATTTCACCCGGGTTTGTAGTTTTGCCCATTGATAGGCCTTCTTTAAGACCTGTTTGCTGTACCCCCTTATACTTAGGCGATCTCTTAGTTTAGATGCCTCTTCCTCAAAGAGATAGTCCACAGAACACATACGTCTAAGCTGTAAGTATTGACTATATATGGTATACTTTGTTTAAGAGGGACCGGATGGGCACTCGACCCATGAGAATGGTGTTTCCCGCTGATTCTTTCCTATACAAACCTGTAAAGATTGATCCATCCTATTCCACTCCAACCCTGACGTCCAAGAAAGAGATGGATCCTTGATGGCATTGCATAGTGAACTTCAAATTGAAGTAATTTTGCTGTAAATGCGTCATAAATGATTCGAATTCCTCCCTAGAGCCCATCCAAATCATGAAGACATCGTCGATGAACCTCAACCACGTGAGGATATGTCCCATGTACCAATGGGCATCCAAGCACTGAAACAAATCTCGTTCCCACCCCCCAGATACATGTTGGCATAAGATGGAGCACAACACGTGTCCATCGCAATCCCCTGTATCTGGAGGTAGTGGGAATCGTTGAAAGTGAAAACATTTCACTTTTCACATTTCTTAGAATGAGATCCTAATAGGTTGGACTTGATGGACTAATGTCTTTATTCAACCTCAAATACTATGTAACTATGTAATTGTGTGTCAACATGAATGTCAAAAATCTAGAATGAAGGCATTATATAGGGTAGATGAATTGGTTCTTTCCCCCAGAAACTGTCTAACGATCTGTACGCCTCTAGAGTGAGGGATACTGCTGTACAGTGCCTCCACATCAATAGTGACAGGTGGGATCATGATACTGTCAATGTTCTTTAATAGATCCGATGTATCCTTTAAGTATGAGGGCAAGGAAGTCACATGAGGCCGGAGGTACTCATCAATCATACGACTTGCCAACTCAGTGAGACTACCTACCCCTGAGACAAATCAGCCTACCAGTAGGATCTGTTAGGCTTTTGTGAGTTTTAGGGAGCCAATAAAAAGTAGGCATACGGGGGAATTCCACGTCAAGATATTCAAACGTTTGTTTGTTGATTAAGTCCCTTTGATATGCATGTTGGATTATTGCTTTATATTCCGTTTGTTAAGTTTTTACTGTCTCCTCATCTATCATTTGATACCATTCAGAGTTGGAAAGGATTTTTATAACACATTGGGGTTGATTTACTAACTTTATAAACATGCCACGAACAAGTATACACCTCTGTAGTGTGTTCCCTCCCAGCATGATCTATTGGTGGAATCTAGACACCTTTGTAGTGTGTACACACCCAGCAGGTGTGTTGTGCAAAGCCCTGCATGAATTGCAAGGTGCTGTTGTGTAAATTAGCTCTACATTGTGTTGCTTGCGTTGATGAATGCAGGAATGTAAATGCATGAGCTAACCATTTGTGTCTAAACTGTGAAGCAGCATTATATATGCATCATGTGCATGATTTTTCCATATATGGCATTAGTGGAAATATGCTTTTAGAGACTTTTTGGTTGATAAATACGCTTTGCTGTGTAAAAATCACACGCACCTAGTGCGTGCGTGTGTTTAGGTTAGTATATCACCCCCATTGACTCGTATTGTGTTCTATTCTGTACTACTACATTCCTTCCTTTATCTGATGGCTTAATCACAATATCCCCCACAACAGACAGTTTGTCCAGAGCCTCCCTGAGTGGCTTGGACAGATTTGTTGTTGGAGAGGAACCAGACAGAGTTTCAATTTCCTTAGTGGTACTTTGAAGAAAGGCCCAGATGTGAGGGTTGGACTTGATTGCTGGAAATGTAGTTGATTTATTTTTAAATACAGTAGGTGGAACAGATATTTATTCACTGGCCTGGGTATCCTCTGAATGTGACACATCATCAGTGGTCCCCCTCATCCAAAAGCTGCATAAGGTCTCTAAGGGCCTGAAAATCCTGCATGGTATATCCCTCCCACCTAGATTGTTCCATCCTTAGTTGATTACTATGAATGGTATTTTTGTCATACATAACTTTAAAAAGTAAATTTCGTGCATACATATGTAGGTCCTTGACTACTTCAAAATGATTCATATTGTCCATCGGGCAAAACTGAGGCCTAATCTTAATACTTGTAATTGGTATTCATCCAAAATGTGACCTGAGAGATTTATTATTTCCAATTGGTTTTCACTAAAAAAGGATCCAAGTTCCCCGTTTTCCTGGTGTCCGGTGCAGTGGCCCCTAAAAAATTTGAGGAACTCATGCCAAAGTGGGCTAAATCTAATGAAAGGGAATTGTGGTCCCTAGGGTTGCGTGAATCATAAAGGTGTGATGTATTAGAAATTGTTGAAGGATTATCAGCCCCTTGTGTGTGTGAGCGTGATAGGGGTGTATGAGCAGGAGCCCTAGGTGTAGGTGGAGGAGGTTCTGCCAATGAAAAATTGTCATCAGAACCTTTCTGTCTTTTCCCTGATTGTGTTGAGTGTTGGGTGGGTGAGAACTCCTTGCGTTTGGAGGTCCATTCACCATTACGTGAACCCCCACCCTTAATTTGTCTACGTGTAGAATTAGATGGATATGTTCTGTGTTGTCGATTAGTCTGAGATGAAAAAGAGGAAAAGGATGAGGAATCTGAGTCAAACCCCATTTTCCGGTCAGAGTTGTGTGGTAAATGGTCCTGTCTAAGTCTCGTATTGGATTGTTTAGTTCATTTATAGGCCTGCCCCAAATCATAAACTAACTTATCCCTTTGGAATTTTTTGTCTTTGTTGGTGACTAAATCCTTGCTAAAGGTTTCAATATGGTCACGTAAATCCTTGTCCTGTTTAGAGAATGAAGGAAGATTCTTTTCAATTGCAGTAGAAACTGCAAAAAGGGATTTAATTCCACCCTCCAGACTAGTAAGTTCTGAGTTATAGTAGTCAACCAACAGTTGAACCATTCGCAGTGAGCATGTCTGTAAGTTAGCTTCTCACATTTCCTTCAGTTTCTCATTAACATGTCTAATCTGAGGGAATATTTGAATGCACAGGCCCCAAGGAACCACTCCCTCGGAGATGTAACGTTCAAAAACAAATTTTATGCCAAAAAATGGCGGATCTCCTTTCTAATAATCTTTTTTATGACCAGACCACATCATGGTCTGGTCATAATGTGTTTCCTGTATCTTGGACATGATACCATCCCAAGATGAGAGCCAGTAGTCGGCCATCATTAGACAAACAATTTTAATAATCAGTATTGAATTGGATATTGCCAGTACTCAGGACCAAGCCAGAAGAGAATGGTGTTTTCCACCAAAGATTAATAGCATATATTTATATTTATGGCCGGGACATGAGTAGTAGGTGCCACACCCCTGGGAACAGTAGTAGCAAAAAGAGAGAAAGATGGGGTTTTTTAGGCACCAAATGACAACTCCAAGGCAATTGGCAGTAACAAAAAGTGTTTTTAATAATTATATTTAAAAAGTATTTCATTCAAATGCAATATATTAAAGTAAAAACAACCAGCTAATCAGATGTCTCCTTGTAAACTCACTCCATTTATAGGCCACATGATACATGATTAGATGATTACAATGATAAGATTCAAAAATTAATTTAGAGTTGATTCAAAAATTAATTAGAGTTGATTCAAAAATTTATTAGAGTTAATTCAGAAATGGGGGGGGGGGCATGATCTTTGCTCACTCCCTTTATGAATACCCCATTCAAGAATACATGATTTTTGCTACTACAATTCGAATGAGGGTTTGCAAATTTCAGGGACTGTTTGTTGATTTGTAATCACTCCAAAGGGTCCGTAGCCTGACAACTGTTACCTTTTCTACAACTGTGATCAAGGATTTAAACAATCTCAGAATAGATAGATAATGAAAACCAAATCTAAAGTAATGCAAGTCATTTGCTTAAACAAAATGAAGTTCATTAATCTGATTTGTTTTTAGAAGTCAGTCAGAAGCTGTTTTTATAATTTTTTTCTGCTCATTGTTGTGTGTGCAGCTACGTACATGAAGTGGATGTGATTAGAAGATGAATGCAATCAGATGTGGAGACAGACTTTCTGCCTATCAGGTGTTCTGCCCTGTACCCAATGCTGCAATTTGTTTAATCTCTCATTTGAGCAGTTACTGCCTCCTAGCATCTCTTTACAAGAAAAACACAGGCTACTTACACTTTAAAGGTCATACAAGGACTTAGCATTGTCCTTTTACAGCCTCTGTAAATCATCTCTTGCTTTCAATATGTTTTAATTATAGACTTGCACTGCTGGTAGGCAAGTGTTCATGATACTGTGAAATGTACTCCTGGAATTTAAATGTTTTTGATCACACTGTAGTTAAAGTAAAACTGTCATGAAAGAAATAAAGAGGCTTGCCACTTCTGACCTGGTCTCCTAAAGTGCCAGTTGACTGGCTGTCATGCTTTAGTTAGTTTTTTGGGTTACAGGGAGAACTAGTGTGAGGATTACAAAGAGGGATAGTGTGAGTAATATAGTGAGGGTTTGTGTAAGGGTTACAGAGAGAATTAGTGTGAGTCTTACAGGAAGTGTGTTAGGGTTATATAGGAAGTGTTACAAGGAGGGTTAGTGTAAGGATTACAGAAACAACTAGAGAAGGTTATTGGGAGAATTTTACATAGAGTTAGTGGGAGGGTTATAAGGAGGGTTAAGAGGACGGTTACAGGGAGGGTTAGAGTTGGGAGTTAAGCTGGCCATACACCTATAGATTATCTGCAGATTTTCTATGGTCAGATGGAAAAAGTGCAACAAGTTCCCCCATCTATGTTAAACTGTGTGGATGGAGGAATCTCTCACTGGGCCAAGCTTCAGTATGTTGCTAGTCGGCCCCGCTGGCTCTCAAAATACCTGAACAATCTGATTAGATACAGGCATTGTTCAGGTATTTTGAGAGCCAGTGGAGCCGACTAGCAAGATACCGAAGCTTGGCCCAGTGGGAGATTTCTCCATCCACACAGTTTAGCGTAGATGGAGAAATCTGTTGCACTTTTTCCATCTGACCATAGAAAATCTGCAGAAAATCTATCGGTGTATGGCCACGGGCTGAACGAAAAAAATTGACCCGATTACTCCATCAACACAAACAGCGTGTCAATCGAGGAATCTCGCTGTTTATGTTGTATTCTGACAGGTGCCGCCGGCAACTATCAGAAAACCTGCAGGCAGCTCATTTGTTCGAAAATTTTCCAGCTTGCTCCTTCGATCAGCTGATCGAGGAATGCTGGCTGAAAGGGAACTGACAGCTGCACACACTGTGCGAATTTCGACCGGTGCTGTAAATTCGACCAGTGATCCTCTCTTATGGCTGTCTACACCAGCTGGATATGACCAACAATAAACTTTCCAATTAGCAGCCCCTAAGTAATTCTACAGTTCACCTTGGTAATCACTTTCACATCTAAATGAGCCACTCACTTTTTGAAGTCATTTTAATAAAGTCTCATCAGCAGCTCCTCCCTCATTCTCTCTCCGTCATGTCCTTAAGTTGTATGGTTATGTCCCTTTGCATGCTAAGACATTTCCAACTGTCCCAGATTTTCCGGGACGGTCTGGCTTTTTATTCAGGTCCACCTGCATGTAATGTATCGACTTCATTAATATGCTCACACTTGGAGACTCGGATACATAGAGTTAGGACCACACTTTGCAGAGGTGCCTTGGCGCGGCAGTGTGGCTTCTACATATTTTTGGCCAAAAGTTTATGCAACTAAAACCTCTGATTTTAACGCATACTGTTGACAGGGCTATTTGTTTGGTTGCAGGCTGGCTGGCAGGTTGAGGCTGGGGAATTTTTGTGTTTTGTATTGTTGTAAGCCTTCCCAATGTGCGCCCTGCTATAAAGGCTGGTTATAGATTCATGCATGTACCATCTTTTTTAGTTTGCCTATTTTTGGTTTGGGGGACGCACTGGAGTCCCAGCGTGCATTTTGGTTGCTGGGCCTCCAGTGCATCCCTGCACCTTATTAGGAGGAGTTGGCTACCTCCAGGTGCACCTGCATGTAATTTATCGACTTCATTAATATGCTCACACTTGTAGATTCGCATACATAGAGTTAGGACCACACTTTGCAGAGGTGCCTTGGTGCGGCAGTGTGGCTTCTACATATTTTTGGCCAAAAGTTTGTGCAACTAAAACCTCTGATTTTAACGCATACTGTTGACATGGCTATTTGTTTGGTTGCAGGCTGGCTGGCAGGTTGAGGCTGGGGAATTTTTGTGTTTTGTATGGCTTTTTATTCACCATAAAATGGCATTTGGAGCTCCTAAACTCCTTTAGGGTCTAGGAGCGAGGTGTCATCATAATAACAACAACTCAGTCAGCTGGACTCCCGAATACCATTTGGATCTGGGAGCCTTAGCCGGCCGAGTTGTTGTCATTATGATGGCACCTCGGCTCCTAGACCTGAAAGGCGTTTGGGAGCTTCGAATGCCATGATCTATGGCATAAGGTAGAGGTAGTAAGACAGACAGACAGACACAGCCTTTGAGGGACAGCTGAATAGAAAGCCAGACTGTCCCAGACCCAAATGACATTTGAGAGCTCCTGAATGCTATATTTGCAGTTTAGACTCCTGAATGCCATTCTGGAACATAGTTGTTGTTATATGACAGCTGGTCCTGAATGGAAACAAATGGGAAGACCAAGTCCTGTGACCTCACAACTTGCTCCACCCATTTGTGTGAAATTAACAAAAATTTTGGATTTGTCTGACTCCCGACCTGAATTGACCTTCGGACCCGATTCCCGAATAACAAAATAAAGAAACAAACCAAATTTTTCGCCAGCTTTCATGTCTAAATGATATGTTTCTTAGTCATAACTAATGTTGAATTTATATCTTGGAAAAATGTTTAAAGAAACTCTTAAAACAACTACCAACATATGACAGCATATGTTCTTTAAAGGGTAAATGCCATTACTGTACATTTTACCGTTTATTTGAGGAATGTGTCTTAAAATACTTTGCAGGCTAAGGTGGCACATTTTGTAATGGAGAAGTAATGATTGCATTTAGAGATTACTGAACTTGTGTTTTATTGGCTTTAGCCCTTATCAGCTTGCTTTATTCAAAACAATAGTTCCACTTTCTAAACATAATATCATTGTTTGTCAAACACATGGGTTGGTTTCCCCATGGTAATGACACAATGAGAATGGTAAATGTTCCTTGTTGTGATTATATCAGCCTGCATATCCTTCAGTAACTGGAGAATGCTTTAAGAAGGTGTAACAGACCCCCTGATACCCCGACAGGTTACCTCTGTCAGAATTAGGCTTCCTCTACTCTGGAACCATAAGAAAGTGAATATAACAAATGTTTACCCCAAGAATCAGGCAACACAGATTTTGGAGTAAAAACAGGAACTGGTTTATTGAACAAAATGCACAGAATTTATACCCCACAAAATTAGTTAAGAACTTGATCACATTATTCTAAACAATGTCCACCCCAAACAGTCTAGCACCTACATAGAAATACATTGAGCAGGGACATCCATAGATAATTATAGTCCTTAATCATATTAGAGCTTGATCTCATTATCCTAAACAATGGCCACTCCAGACAGCCTGGCGCAGACATAGAAATACATTGAGCAGAGACATCCGTATAACATAATGATATTCATTTTGGGGTGATCCCTGCTGGTCCCTGCCGCCACACAGTTCCATAAGAGCCAAGCTGGAGATCCAGTTAGGTAGATGGTATATCCAGGCAAGGTGGAAGTCTGATTGGGCAAAGAAGTCAAATAGTGACAAGCTCTCTCGAGATAAAGTAGGAAACAGGCTAAACACACAGCATACAGAGTTCTCAAGGATAGTAAATCTCAAAGTACCCAAGCAAAGTGATATAACTCTCTTGGGGAGAATGTTCCTTGTAACCCTAATCCAGGCGTATATTGTCTGAAATCAGCTGTACATCGGTGTCACGTCTGCAGTTTTTACAATAGTGGATCACAACTGCGGAGTAATAGGATCAATCAGATACGAATCTCAGGCGTCACTCACAATCTCAACGGTGAGTTTGAGATTCTACCATCACGTAATCAAAGGAAAAACAACACAATTCAACACAGTACTATTGCGTCCTAGACTGTGGGTTGGCAATTGAAATACTAGAATACAGTGGCTGCGGCAGGGTTAAGAGCGGATACTCAGTAAGTCTAATACACTCAATCGGGTGGCTTTGTGATGGCCGAACATGCTCAGCATGTTCGGCCAACCCAAAGTGCAGAAGGAGGCTAATCGCTGCTGTTTGGTCTATTCTCATAGATGCCGAACAGCAGTGAGTAAATAGCCGAATGCCGCTAAGCGGCATTCGGCTCAGCTGTTCTGCTTGGTCCCTCTGTGGAACCGAGCAGAATAGAAAAATAGTTAAAAAGTAGAAAAAAAATTAGAAAACGATTGTGCGGAGCTAGCAGTGACAGCTGGCTCCGCCGAACTGTTTTCTATTGGCCGAGCAGTTCTGCTGCCGTCAAAAGAAAAAAAAAACACCATAGGAATGCATAGCTAGATTCCTATTGGCTATTTCACTTTGCAATAGCCAATAGCAAACTAGGTATTGCACCCGCCCTCTGCTGCTGTCAATCACCAGAGGGGGACCTGATGATATCATAGTGGCCCGGCCGGGTTCTCAGTGTGTAATGACAGCGTCCCTGGTTAGCTGGTAACCAGGGATGCTGATCTCTCTGCAAGTGCCTGGGGCCAGCCGTAAGATAACGGCTGGCTCCGCCCAGCTGTCAGAAGCAGGCTGTCGGCTGGCCAGCTTCGGCTTTCACCTCAGCTTGGTCGAGCCGAAGCATATGCCTTCGGCTCGACTGAGCCACTCGGCCGACTTCGGGAGCTGTACGGGCTATGGTGAATAGCCCATACAGCAGCCCTTTGCTTCTACTGAACCAAAGGGGTCCTGGGGCTGAAGCTAGCTGAAGGATCAGCCGAAGCTACGGCTAGAGTACACAGCTACGGCTAGAGGCTACAGCTTAGTGAATAGACCCCCTAGTATCTAAGAAAGGGTGTCAGTAAGGGGAGGTTTATTTGACACCCACTTGATTCCCATAGGTTACTAGGTGTCCACCGCCTTTTTGCATTTAATTGTGAAAAAGTGAACAACAACAAAAACAAACAGATTTTAGAATAATTGCATTATCTTAATTTTACTATCATTTACTTCCACGATACAGACCTGTGCCAGTGTGCCCCTCTTCAGATGTCCTTTGCTTTCAGGATATTAAATGTGGATTGACCCAACCCCCAGCACATGCATGCTAAAATATTTGTTTTGTCTTGGGTGTGATCTAATAGAGAGGAATTTATACCTTATTCCACAGTCCTGCAGGCTTTCACCCAACTAGTCTGCTGAAGCTTCTCTTCTTTTCCAGTTGTGTTCCTGCCCCTCTCGCTGACATCATCACAATATTGGTCCTACACTGGATGTTATGTTGTCAAGGGCCATGAGATTTTAGGGCAGGAAATAAGATGACCATAGTACCAGCCGTCATGGGGCTGTGAATTAATATAACAATTACTGTCTACCAGATTACCCCTAGACAAAGCAAGCTCAAGTTCTGGACCAGTGTTACTATTAGAATTTATATTGAATGCTGAAGAAACAACTAGCCATGTAACCCTGGAACTTGAAATTATTGTTCATTGTATCTCAATAATGCTTTCATTTCTCTTGCATACTGAGAAGGAGGGGCTTTAGATTCCATGTTGTAAAGCTGGCCATACACTGCTTAATTTTTATTTATTTTTTAACGTTCATATGAAAGAACTTTCTTTCGACTTTCTATTAGTGGGTGGGGTCAAATCGACCATCGATTTCGACCATAGTGATGAAAAACTGGAAGGAGCAGGATGGAAAAAATGTTTTCAAACAAAGGAAATTTTAACAGTGATGTGATTTTAATTCAGGAAACTCCATTCATTTCAAAATTGAACATTAAAATCAAATTTTGATCGACATTCGTCAAGTGCCTGATGGCATTATTTGGTGGTAAAGAAAGATTTTTCTTATGAACATTCGTTCATAAATCTACTAGTGTATGGACAGTTTAAATCTTGCAGTTTAGATGTTTTTGGAGTAGTACAACTTGCTAGGCCATTGATAAAAAATAGCGGGTTAAGAGTGAAGTACGATCAAAGCAAATGCAGACTGTAGCACAGTTGTAAATGTAAGAAGGGGTCTTAGTAAATGATTGAACAGTGCAGATGACAGCACAAATTCTGCAAAACAGAGTCACAGGACAGAAAGAGTCATAACGGAGGAGTGGCACAGTGAAGATTACAGATAAAATGTGCAGCATAGAGCCAGGGAAAAGAGGGCCCACTGGAAGAATTGGAATAAAGCAGATGATAAGCAACTACCTGCAGCACAGAATCAAGGAATAGGAAGAACCACATGGGAAGAGTGAAGAGTAAAATGATTCAGATGATGGCATACGGTCTGTAATACAGAGGAAAGGGAAAGAGGATCCACAATGGAAGAGTGGAACAATGCAGATGATAGCATACAACCTGTAGCACAGAGACAAGGGAGGAGGAGGAGCCACAGAAAAAAGGTAGAAAAAATGCAGATGATAGCATACAATCTGTGACAAAGAGGAAAGGAAGGAATGAGTATGGTATTTTCAGAATGACAGTAGAGAAGTACCAAGAAAGAGAACAGAGAGAATGGTGGTTTTCCCTGAGGATATAAAGCTGGATGTGTACCAGAACCTTTCAGTACTACAGTATTGACAAGAAACAGAAAATGCCCTTTTCTCTTTATATTATACAGAATGTTGCAGAAGATCCTTGTTGTCTGATGCAGGCTTTTTCTCTACATAATACTTACTGTATATATTGCAATAAGCCTTCTGTTGTATGACTGGTACAGATACCCAGTGCTCCTTTTCTTTCATTTCCCGTAATCACCACTTTTATGCAAACAACCTACACTTGTACGTATGTTTTCTAATCTCATTTCACCCTTTTCAATTTATTTTCTTTCTCCTTTTTTTCCCGTGTGTCTGTTATCACTCCTCTCGTTTCTTCCAATTTCCTTTCCATTGGATCTTCCCAACAACCTTTGCTATGATCAATTACTCATCAGCTGTGCTTTTTCTCCGGTCTGTTTTAGTGCTATTATCATTCAGCTCCTTCTCTCTGCCCCATGTTAAATGTGCTATCCGTCTCTGTTTCTTCTAAGCCTCCTTATAGTGCACTGCCTTATTCTGATCTTATGAAGCTAATGTAGACACAAAGACCTCTCTTTTGACACGAGGATGATAAAAATCCAGTGTGCGAGGTTGTGGCAATGTTGAATTCGCTATACAGATAATCACAGATAGCCTTAAATTAAGGTGTGTGCTATAACGATTGGTCAACAAGACAAACATTTAAAAAAATAAAGAGCTCAATGCAGGATAAAAAGTTTCAGTACACTTTTACCTGCTCTTGAATTTTTCTAATGTTCAGAGCAGGATTACCTGAGCGGATTGCCTATTACTTCAAAGAGACTGTAAGATTGCCTGGTGGATGCGAATGTATTACTTGATTTTGACCTTGGCTTAGGGTTCTTTAGGCCTAGTTCACACAAGTTTCTGATTTTACATACAAATCAGAAAAAAAATTTGATTGTTTAATTTTCCTGAAGCCCATAAGACTGCTTGAAGCTTTTTGTTGTGTACATACTAGCATATACAAGCTGATACCCATTTGAATTACTCTTATAATGGTAAAAAAATGGCTTGGTTATTGGCTGTTTTAGACATAATTTGTCAACAATTTAGACATTCAGGACACACTAATTACTATCTCACTAAATTAAAATCTACTTGGATATCAGACAGGATGACTGATTCCTCATGTATGTAGTCATCATTCAGCGTCCCTGGTTACCAGCTAACCAGGGACACTGATCTTCAGACAGCCTAACTCTCCCGGGCGCTCCAGGAGTCTCCCACTCCCGGCCTCCAAGGGGAGAAACACTGATTTTTCTTTTTTTTTTTATTATGACACGGAGCCGTGTCAGAATAGAAAACAATTAATTTTCACCATAGGAATGCATTGCTAGATTCCTATTGGCTATTTCAATTTGCAATAGCCAATAGCAAACTAGCAATTGTACCCACCCTCTGCTGCAGTTCTCCATCAGGTCTCCACTAGTGATTGACATCAGCAGAGGGCGGGTACAATAGCCAGTTTGCTATTGGCTATTGCAAATTGAAATAGCCAATAGGGATCTAGCAGTGCATTCCTATGGCCAAATGTTTTTTTTTTTTGTTTTTTTTTTACGGCAGCAGAACCGCCGGCCAATAGAAAACTGTTGGGCGAAGCTAGCTGCATTGCTAGCTCCGCACAATCGTTTTCTATTTTTCTACTTTTTAAACTATGTTTCTGTTCTGCTCGGTACCACAGAGGGAGCGAGCAGAACAGACGAGCCGAATGATGCTCAGCGGCCTTCGGCTATTCACTCACTGATGTTCGGCATATATAAGAATAGACCCAACAGCAGCGAGTAGCCTGCCGGAGGTTCAGCTTAGCTGATCCAGATGTTGGATAGGCTGAGTCGAACTCCTTTTGCACTTCGGGTCGGCCGAACATGCTGGGCATGTTCAGCCGACCCGAAGCCACCCG
>NW_017306371.1:347909-358747 GCF_000935625.1 Nanorana parkeri | reverse complement strand
GTTTTTTTTTTTTGTTTTTTTTTTACGGCAGCAGAACCGCCGGCCAATAGAAAACTGTTGGGCGAAGCTAGCTGCATTGCTAGCTCCGCACAATCGTTTTCTATTTTTCTACTTTTTAAACTATGTTTCTGTTCTGCTCGGTACCACAGAGGGAGCGAGCAGAACAGACGAGCCGAATGATGCTCAGCGGCCTTCGGCTATTCACTCACTGATGTTCGGCATATATAAGAATAGACCCAACAGCAGCGAGTAGCCTGCCGGAGGTTCAGCTTAGCTGATCCAGATGTTGGATAGGCTGAGTCGAACTCCTTTTGCACTTCGGGTCGGCCGAACATGCTGGGCATGTTCAGCCGACCCGAAGCCACCCGCTGTACGGCTGAAATCAACCGTACCAGCCTGAAGTGAATAGCCGAACAGCGTTCGGCTCACTTCGCTTCAGGTTGGTCATTCACTCGGCTGCCTACGGCAGCTTAGTGAATAGACCCCTGTGTTTTTTTCCAGCTGCAATTGTTTCAGCATGGGATGCATGTTCTCATGAGGTTAAATGACCAAAGGGGTCATTCACTAAAGAGCCAAAAGAATCCAGCTGTAGCTTTGGCTGATCCTTTGGCTCGCTTCAGCTGCCTGGGACCTGCTAGAAGACTCAGGAAAGACAGGAAACAGTTGGGCAGAGCTAGCTCTCACCACTAGCTCCACCCAATTGTTTTTCTTTTTATTTCTTCAAAATATAATTTTTTTAATGTTCCTATTTTTTGATCATTTTTTAAATAATTTTTCAACTTTGTTTTTTCACTTCTTCTCTATTCTGCTTGGTACCTCGGAGGTACCGAGCAGAACGGTCAAGCCGAATGCCACTCGGCGGCATTCGGCTATTAACTCACTGCCGTTCGGCCCCTATGAGAATGTTAGGCTGATCGAAGACAGCCGATATATGGGCGATGTACAAGACTGAAGTGAATAGCCGAACATTTGGCTCTGTTTACTTCGGCTGGGTTATTCACTTGGCTGCCTTTGGCAGCTTTGTGAATAACTGGCCCGAAGACTCCTGATCCTTATGGCATTTTTAAGTATTAGTTTACTCTGATATTTGATTTAGACTTTGTGCACATAAAGAGCACACAGAGCAAAAACATTTCAATTTTAAAAATGTAGGGGTTGGTGAGAACAACTTGTCAGGGGTTTACAAAACTACATATATTGGAACCGGACTTTTCTATCAGCTGGAAAATTTGTGTCAGAATCATCTATAATATTTACAACATTAAATATACTGCATATTATGAGTAAATGCTCAAACAACAGCAAACCTTTTTTCCTGCTGTGGGTCAATTCATTGGAAGTGAGAGCAAATTGCTTAAAGATGGACACTTACATAAAACACAATTGGGAACAATGATCAATTCTGATAAATGCTATAAAGTAGCACTTTGCCACAATCAACACTTGACTCTGACTACTTTCTAATTATGCATCTGTTTGGAGTGAGGAAAAAATATGCAGCAAGCCATCCAGATTCCCATCGTCTCAATGCCAGCTTGGCAAAACTGTTGGCTCTGCAGCTGCTCCAGTTCCAGCCAGTGGAGTCTGCCCCCTTCCATGGATATGCAGCCCAGCAGAGTAACACAGTGGCAGGTACCCAGTCATAAATATTTTAATTTTTTTGCAAAATTCCATTCCTGCCCTCCACCAGCAGGTGGAAGGAAATGTGTCTTTGTTGCTGAATCACACGGTCAGTGGCAGGGTCTACATAACCACAGACATATGGTCCAGCAAGCATTGGCAGAGACATTACATCTTATTAGATATGTGCAATTCGGTTCGTTCCGGACGGATTTTCAGAGATTCGGATGCATTCGAATTCAGAATTCCAGCTAAGACGAATGCAAACAAATCCGAAATTCCCGATTTCCCGAAATTCGTTATTGGACGAATTTTGTTGCAGCAAAATGACATTAGGAAAAAAAAATGACAACATTTTCCCTCTACCACAATTCTTTGGTTAAAAGCTCAGAGGCAATAGGAGTAGTGGTCAGAGTCCTGGTTTGCCATTGTTAAGGTTGCAGGTTCTAATCCAGGGCAGGGAGAGTAATGGATAAAGATTTTTTTTCTCTTTTTGTTTCAAAACTAAACTAAACAAATGTTTTGCTGGTGCACATGTCTACATCTTATTCACAGCCCACAGGGTGAATCTGAAGGATGCAGGATAGGGCACGCCACTGGAGCAGGTGGTGCCATTTTGTGTTGTGCTACTTGGTAATGGTGACAGCTCAGTCACCGCTACCTAAAACCTTTATCAAGTTAAAATTAAATCAGATGGGGATGCTGCTGCTTTATAAGCCAAGTAATAATGTAACATAATTTAAGGTACGGTAAGTGCTGACATTAACAATGGGGGGAGGGAAAAACATTTTTGACTTTAACGTCACCTTAAAATTTTTTTATTAACGTCACCTTAACATTTTTTTTATTACACATACAAATGGGATGCCATGATAGTGTCACCCAAGAATTGTAATGTTCTATAACCCCACATATAGCCTCAAGCCATCTCTGTGACATGTCATTTTGAGGAATAGTTTTCCCATGTCCCCTTAAAGTTGCATAAAATTGGAGCGGGGGACTTTCTCTGCTGAATAGTATGTTTTACTCAGCTCCCCGTGCCCTTTGTTCAACAATCCTTTGACTGTTTGCCTTAAATATAGAGAGAATTGAGTTTCAAGATTTGCATTTTGACGATTTCAATGTGGTTCACATTAAAGTTCGCATATGGCAAACTTTTCAGTATTTTCACCAAACACACCTGTAAAATGAACCTGGGCAAGTTTGCTGCTGCAATGATATATCCCTGTTGCCATCTTCTAGATAGACAGCAATGTATAAAATATGTAATAATAGTAATAAGAGTCAAAACAGTTGCATAGCTGCTTGTTTTAATTTCAGGAGTTGGCCAGTCTCTTGTGAAGGTATATGTCATGTCATGAAAAATAACAATAATACCTACAATCAGTTAAAATGTAAACCCATATTACATTAAATACACATTAAAGCTTTTATAATAATTTCAGTGACCGGGACCTCAACTTACTGATCAGTTGATGTAGTGAAGTTTTGTTATGCAAGTCACCTATTTTTAGTTTTGTTTATTAACATTTTCCATCGTTCGAGAAGCATGTACATTTTTAAGTCTAAATGTGTTTGCTACTACCTCAACACAGTTTCACTTTTTACATTTAAATAATAATAATGAATATAGTGTTTATATAGTGCTTATAGATACAAATATTAATTTAAGTATTTTTGGACAAAAACGTATTTATGATAAATATTGCACAAATCTTCCGAATATACAAACTCAAAAACTAAAATTTTCTCATTTTAAATAGACATGTGTACCAGCAACAAATTTGTTTTGTTTCATTTTGATTCAGATTTTGCTTCATTTAGTTTTTCAGAATTCGGGTCCGAAAGTCAATTCTTTTCGGAATTCGGATGAAATTCGTTAGCGGTAATCCGTACAAACTTTCGTTTATAATTCATTTTCGTTCGTTTGTTGCAGCAAAGTGACATTTAAGAGGAAAACAACGTTTTTTGGTTCTCAAATGTTACTTTGCTGCAACAAAATTTTGTCCAAAAAACGAAAGTTCGCACAAAAAAAAGGAATCGGAAATTTGGATTCGTTTGCAATCGTTATATCTGGAATTCGGATACATACACATCTCCAAATTTCCGAAATTTCGTCCGAATTTCGATTCGGAACGAAACAAATCGCACATGTCTAATTTTAAATGTATTCTGCTTTCAGAAAAGCAATACCTGGACAGCTGCATAATTTTGTGTGGGATTTTCTGCAGAATGACATGTTCAGTACCAGAACCGAATGAAATTGTAGATAGGAATTTCTTCAGGTTGAAGACAAGTATCGCAAATAGTACAGGAGAGTTGAAGTAAATATCTGTAATGAACTAAACCTAAATTATACATAACAAGTTGATCTTTGTTAAGTATACATACTTTCAAGAATTGTAATGTTCTATAACCCCACATATAGCCTCAAGCCATCTCTGTGACATGTCATTTTGAGGAATAGTTTTCCCATGTCCCCTTAAAGTTGCATAAAATTGGAGCGGGGGACTTTCTCTGCTGAATAGTATGTTTTACTCAGCTCCCCGTGCCCTTTGTTCAACAATCCTTTGACTGTTTGCCTTAAATATAGAGAGAATTGAGTTTCAAGATTTGCATTTTGACGATTTCAATGTGGTTCACATTAAAGTTCGCATATGGCAAACTTTTCAGTATTTTCACCAAACACACCTGTAAAATGAACCTGGGCAAGTTTGCTGCTGCAATGATATATCCCTGTTGCCATCTTCTAGATAGACAGCAATGTATAAAATATGTAATAATAGTAATAAGAGTCAAAACAGTTGCATAGCTGCTTGTTTTAATTTCAGGAGTTGGCCAGTCTCTTGTGAAGGTATATGTCATGTCATGAAAAATAACAATAATACCTACAATCAGTTAAAATGTAAACCCATATTACATTAAATACACATTAAAGCTTTTATAATAATTTCAGTGACCGGGACCTCAACTTACTGATCAGTTGATGTAGTGAAGTTTTGTTATGCAAGTCACCTATTTTTAGTTTTGTTTATTAACATTTTCCATCGTTCGAGAAGCATGTACATTTTTAAGTCTAAATGTGTTTGCTACTACCTCAACACAGTTTCACTTTTTACATTTAAATAATAATAATGAATATAGTGTTTATATAGTGCTTATAGATACAAATATTAATTTAAGTATTTTTGGACAAAAACGTATTTATGATAAATATTGCACAAATCTTCCGAATATACAAACTCAAAAACTAAAATTTTCTCATTTTAAATAGACATGTGTACCAGCAACAAATTTGTTTTGTTTCATTTTGATTCAGATTTTGCTTCATTTAGTTTTTCAGAATTCGGGTCCGAAAGTCAATTCTTTTCGGAATTCGGATGAAATTCGTTAGCGGTAATCCGTACAAACTTTCGTTTATAATTCATTTTCGTTCGTTTGTTGCAGCAAAGTGACATTTAAGAGGAAAACAACGTTTTTTGGTTCTCAAATGTTACTTTGCTGCAACAAAATTTTGTCCAAAAAACGAAAGTTCGCACAAAAAAAAGGAATCGGAAATTTGGATTCGTTTGCAATCGTTATATCTGGAATTCGGATACATACACATCTCCAAATTTCCGAAATTTCGTCCGAATTTCGATTCGGAACGAAACAAATCGCACATGTCTAATTTTAAATGTATTCTGCTTTCAGAAAAGCAATACCTGGACAGCTGCATAATTTTGTGTGGGATTTTCTGCAGAATGACATGTTCAGTACCAGAACCGAATGAAATTGTAGATAGGAATTTCTTCAGGTTGAAGACAAGTATCGCAAATAGTACAGGAGAGTTGAAGTAAATATCTGTAATGAACTAAACCTAAATTATACATAACAAGTTGATCTTTGTTAAGTATACATACTTAACAAAGATCATAAAACTTGGTTTATCAAAACTTTTCACTGCAAGCACATTTGATTCAGTTAATGCGTCAATATATCCAAAGTTTATATTTTAATTAGAAGTTGGTTATGCTAAGCCTTCAATGCTCAGAAGAAGGGTGAATTTCCCCCGAAACGTTTCAGCTTGTTGGTTCCTTCTTGGGTTTGTTGTGCATTACATCGCTCATTCCCATTGTCTACATGTGAGTAGCTTTTTAAGCTTCATTACAATTTATTTGAATAAACATGATCACATGAGGAGAAGGTGCTGTCTTCTTTATTTATCTTTTTGCTGCACCTATAACAGAAGCACACCTAGCAAAGATATTTAATGAACACATTCGAGAATAGTGATCCACTAGGTATAATTTTATGCATGTAAAGTATTATTACTTCACCAGAGGGACTCAAGCACCTGTGAGTTTCATTTTTGTAAAGCAGCTGAGACTCTGACCAAATGAAGTCTGATATATGGTGGGATAACAATGATAACACTGTTCTTGCTGGGCAAAGAAGCAAAAGTAGTGGTGTTGGTGTTTTTTTTTCATAATTGCTCAAAACACATTATTCATTTACTTTCCTTTTTCTGCTGTACTGTCCCCTTACTTATTTCCTCAATATGTATTCTTTCCCTCTTTTTACTTCTACCCAAAAACACACACCCCTCTAGCAGAGTGACAATACTGGAAAATCCTAAACACAAACTGTAGTTGATGCAAAGAATGGAAATATGGATTCTGAATGGCAGTCACAAAATATCATATTAGGATTCAGTTAAACATCCAAAGAAGGGCTGGACATCTGCAATATCAAAATGTAGGGTACCCCAGAATAATTAATGAACACAAAATACATTTCACAGAGATTTGCACTCACCAGTGGTATATATTGAAATAACCAAAAGAGACAATTTGGCACAAAGATTGACACAGGTAGTACCCAATGAAGATATATAAAGCTTGGTAAACTAAACAGGCATTCCCCAATACATTCACAATAGTAACAGTGTAGGAGGCAAGATACAGGTACAGTACATTGTATCTGACTATAAGCAGATCATTTACCTGTGTGGGAAGCAGTCTAGTAGAACAACAATCCTTTGCAGAGGTTTTGCCCGTATATAATCTTATTTGGGGAAGTGTAAAAATAGCAAATCCAGCAGTTTGGGTTGTGTAAAATGGCAGAATCTACCTTCTTTAGGACATGACCAGGACACTGCTAACTTGTGGCCAATGAGTCAGCATTTAACCTGCAAGAGAAACCTGTGGAGAAAAGTGACTGAACCAACCGGTAAGCAGAAATCGCCGGTAAGCAGGGAATTGTTGTTATAATGGGTGACTTCAATTATCCGGACATTGATTGGTCACATGGAACCTCTCATTCTATAAAGGCTGGACATTTTCCGAACCTGTTGTGGGACAATTTAATGGATCAGATGGTTGAGGGCCCAACCAGGAAGAATGCTGTACTAGATGTAATAATTTCCAATAATGCAGACCGTGTTGCAGATATAGCGGTTAGGTAAAAATTGGGGAATAGCGAACAGGGTGATTACTTTTATTGCTGGGTACAGAAAAGAGAAAAGTGTATTGGTTTAACAAGAACACAATTTCAAAAAGGCAAACTTTGATAAGCCACGTCTCCTAGTATATGACACTAAATGGGACAACTTATTTCCAAAAATGAACACTGACGAGAAATGGGATTGTTTTAAGAATACATTACATAACGCTATAATGAAGAGCATACCATTGGGTAACAAAAATAAAAGATCAAAAACTAAGCCTGCACGGGTAAATAAAATGGTAAGACAACACATCAAAGAAAAGAATCTGGCATCTAAAAATAGAAGATGGAGGGGACTGCATTGGCATTCCAGAGCTACAAGAAATGCAATAAGAGATGTAAACACGAAATGCGGGCAGCTAAAATAGATTGCAAAAAGCAAATCGTCACAGTCTATAAAAAGAACCCCAAAAAATTCTAACCAATATATAAACAATAAAAGTTTAAGAAAAGAGCAGGTAGGCCCAATAAAAGATGAAAATGGGAGATTAATCACAAACGACAGGGATAGGGCTGATGTGTTACATTCATTTTTCTCCTCAGTATACACTCAGGAAAAAGACGGGTTTAATGGAGATAAGAATGTGAGTAGCTCAGAGCGTAAGATACCACAGTGGTTGATAGTAGCCGGGGTTCAACAAAGACTTGAAAAACTTAATGCAAATAAAGCACTAGAACCAGATAACCTGCACCCCAAAAGGTACTTAAAGAACTCAGCCAGGTTACAGCAAGACCGTTATTCCTCATTTTCAAGGACTCATTAATGCAGTGAATAGGTCCCTTTTTCCTTTGTGAGAATGTCCCGCCCTTCTCTGTGACATATAGGGGTCTATTCACAAAGCTGCCGTAGGAAGCCGAGTGAATAACTGACTCGAAGTGAAGTGAGCCGAACGCTGTTCGGCTATTCACTTAAGGCTTGTACGGCTGATTTCAGCCATACACCGACTAAAATCAGTCGTACATCGGCTTGCTTCGGGCCGGCCGAACAGGCTGAGCATGTTCGGCCGACCTGAAGTGCAGAAGGAGTTCGAACCTCCGGCAGACTACTCGCTGCTGTTCGGCCTATTCTCATAGATGCCAAACAGCAGTGAGTGAATAGCCGAATGCCGAGCGGCATTCGGCTCGGCTATTCTGCTTGGTACCTCTGTGGTACCGAGCAGAATAGAAAAACAGTTTAAAAAGTAGAAAAGATTAAATAGAAAATGATTGGGCGGAGCTAGCAGTGACAGCTAGCTCTGCCCAACTGTTTGCTATTGGCTGGGCGGTTCTGCTGCCGTCAGAATAAATTTAAAAAAAAACACCATAGGAATGTATAGCTAGTTACCTGGTAACCATGGACGCTGATCTGTCTGTCTGTGCAAGTGGCCGGAGCCAGCCGTGAGATGACGGTTGCCTCCGCCCAGCTGTCAGTAGCAGTTCGGCCAGCTTCGGCTTTCACCTCAGCTCAGTCGAGCCGAAGTATATGCCTTTGGCTTGACTGAGCCCTCGGCCAACTTTGGGAGCTGTAAGGGCTATAGTGCATAGCCCGTACAGCAGCCCTTCGGTTCTACTGAACTGAAGGGGTCGAAGCCAACCGAAGGATCAGCCGAACCTACGGCTGGATCCTTCGGCAGCTTTGTGAATAGACCCCATAGTCTTCAGCTTAAATCTGAAACTCTTAGGAGGTTATTCACGAAGCTACCAAAGGATCTAGCCGTAGCTTCAGCTGATCCTTCAGCTAGCTTCAGCCCCAGGACCCCTTCGGTTCAGGGCTGCTGTACGGGCTATTCAGTATAGCCCGTACAGCCCCCGAAGTTGGCCGAGGGGCTCAGTCGAGCCGAAGGCATATGCTTCGGCTCGACTGAACCCATGGGAAAATCGAAGCTGGCCAAATGGCCAGCCATTGGCCGGCTGACAGCCTGCTTCTAACAGCTGGGCGAAGCCAGCCATCATCTCACGGCTGGCTCCGGCCACTTGCAGAGAGATCAGTGTCCCTGGTTACCGTTCTAACATTACACTGAGAACCCGGCGGAGCTGTTGTAGAATCACAGTGGCTCCGCCAGGTTCTGTGTGTAATGACAGAAGGCGTCCCTGGTTACCTGGTAACCAGGGACGCCTTCTGTCATTACACTGCGGCTCCCCAGTACACTGAGAACCCGGTGGAGCCGCTGTAAAATCACAGCGGCTCCGACGGGTTTTCAGTGCAGTGTGTAATGAAATATGGGCACCCACCTCCCTTGCACACATATTTATATTCATATTTATGCACCCACCTCCCTTGTAACGAATCCCCCACCCCATATTATTAATTATTTTATTGTACTTTTTTTCTGATTAAAATGAACGGAAATCCATCTTAAGATGTGTATTATCCAGGAAATATACATTTGTTTGTGTTTTATATATTGTTTATATTCAGATATGTACCCATAAATGATGTTTTTTAACAATACTTTATTAAAGATTTTCACTTTAACTGCTTTAAGAAGGAAAAATGTTACCTGTACCAACAATCTCTGTCATGGAAAGTTAACCATCAGTAGATTTATTGTTAATAGTGCAAATAGAAGGAAAGGACCAAGAGAGCAGGCTTCATGAATCAGGAGGACGGTAAATGATTATCTCTGAAACCATTTGATTCAGTTTCTCTCTCTGCAGTCTATATATGCATGCCCTGGACTTTCTTCCAGGGCACACACTGTTGACTTGGGGTCTGTGAGTAAGCGGTGTTTTGGGCACATGCTACAGAAGGTGGATTCAGCTTAGACAAATGTAGTTCGTAGGTAACCAGCTTCCCTCTGACCCTTATTGAATGTACCGGCCCGCGGCCCGCGAGCCGGTACTTTGTGGCCGGCAGCCAGCTCACAAGTCAGGTACGCGGTCGAGGACCGCGTACCTGACTTGCGGTAGCAGCTACACGGTCTGGATCTCTGTCGGATGCAGACCGTGTAGCTGAGTCTGTGCCGCCACCCGGATCCTTTCGGCCGGCGCTCTTTCAGTAAACGCTGGCCGAAAGGATTGTGCAGGATCGATTGATGAGGTCTGCACCTAAAGATTAAGAAATGAAAGCTAGGATGTAGGAGGTATGCGTGGGATCCGTAGTCGCATGTTTGACCTGAAAAGTACTGAAAACTTTCCAGGCAGCATCGTAAGCCTTACGAGTATTGCACGAGAGAGACTGCCTAACAAGTCTTGCTGCGTTATGATGATGTCTCTATATTCCAGTACTAGTTGATGAAAGGTGGGCACCGGTTTAGGAAGCCCATCTGCGTCTGGATTCTGTTGGAAAAACACACTAATCTTGAATCTAGATAACGCATCGGCAGCAACATTGCATACACCAGGAATATACACACATATGAAATTAAACTTATGATGTAGGGACAACCACACTAACCTACGCATGAAAGACATGATAGCCAAAGACTTTGACCTGCCCTTGTTAATGATATCAGCGGTGGCCTGATTATCCGCGACGAACGTGACCCTGTGTCCTGCCCACAATCCACCCCAAACGTTGGCCGCTGCCACTATCGGGTAAATTTCAAACATTGATGACGTCTCCGAGAATTTGGGGATGGATTTCACCTCTATGGGCCATGTACTGGAAAACCAGTGAGTGCCAAAAATAGCAGCAAAACCGAAAGATGCTGCTGCATCCGTTACTACCTGAGGCGACGTAGCCGAAACCTGCGGGATAAACAGAGAAATCCCATTCCAGCGATGCAGGAAATCATCCCACATAGCTAAAT